>NC_133658.1:674992179-675280417 GCF_037893015.1 Macrotis lagotis
AATCAAGGAAATTCAAAAGAATGCTGAAAAAAATAACATATTAAAAACCAGTTTGGGTTAAATAAATAAAGTAGTTCAAAACATTACTGAGGAGAAAAATACTTTAAAAAGCAGAATTGGTGATACAAGAAATATTTTAAAAATGTTTTTACTTTGATGAAACAAGACTTTTTTGGAATTTTTTTATTAGCTGTAGCCAAATAATGTGGTCACCCTTGCTAGATTAGAGTTTGAGGAATAGTTTGTATGCTAAATGTAACATCATTTTGAAATTTGTATTGGTCCCCATTTGGGTGAGGATTTTTGCTTCTTACAGACAATTGGATTTGTATGTGTTTTGTTCTTTTTTCGTTTTTTAAAGCCAAAAAAGCTTCCTGTTTTCCATAAAATGTCTAAAGCAGTGTTTTATATGTAATACTTAGAATTGTTGCATACATAATTGAATAAAGTTTAAAATATAAAAATGCAGAAATGGGCAAATGGAGATAGGAAAGAGGATAGGAAAGCTCTCTGAGGAAAACAAATCTTTCAGATGTAGAATGGAGCTAATGGGAGCTGACTTTGCCAGAAATCAAGACACAATAAGTCAACACCCAAAGAATAAAAAGCTAGAAGAAAATGTGAAATATCTCATTAAAAAAACAACTGATCTGGAAAAACAGATGAACTAAAGATAATTTAAAAAATTATTGGACTACCTGAAAGTCATGATCAGGAAAAGAGCCTTGACCTTATTTTTAAGGAATTTCTACAGGAAAATTGCCCTGATATCCAAGAAGCAGAGAATACAATAGAAATGGAGGGAATCCATGGTGTCCCCTGGAAAGGAAAACTCCACCCCCCCCCAAAAAAAAACCTGACAACAATATTATAGCCAAGTTCCAGAACTCCAAAGTCAAAGAGAAAATATTACAAACAGTTAGAAGGAAACAATTCAAATACCTTGGAACTACAGTCTGGATTACCCAGGATTTAGCAGCATCTGCATTAAGTGATTGTAGGGCTTGGAATATATTTTTCCAGAAGACAAAAGAGATTGGAATGCAACTGAAAATCAACTACCAAGCAAAACTGAACATCCACTTCAATGGGAAAAGATGGACTTTCAATGAAACAGGAATTTCAAATGTTCCTGTTGAAAATCTGTTCCTGACCAGAGCTGAACAGAAAGGTTGATCTTCAAGTACAGGAATCGGGGAAGCATAGAGAGGGTAGACAAGATGATTAAATTATGAGGGACTTGATGAGGAACCACATGTATTCCTGCATTGAAAGATGATACTGATAATACTCATTTTTAACCTTCTCATTTAATAGAGCTGGTAGAAAGAAATTTTATATATGAGGCATAGGAGGGAACTGAATTTGAAGATGTACTATATTGTAAAAATGGAGTGAATGCATAAAAGGGAGATGTACAGGGAGTAAGAGAAAGGAGAGGTTGAACAGGCTAAGATATTTCATGTAGCTTTTGCAATGTAATGGAAGGGTGAGGGGGAACGAGGGAATCTTCATTTTTAATCAAAAATGGCTCAGAGAGGAAACAGAATTCATATTCAGTAGGGTATAGACATTTAGAAGAAAAAGGAGAGAAACGGGAAAGGAGGAAGGGAAGGGGGATGTGGGTGATAGAGGACAGGGTAGTTCATAGGAGAAGACAGTCAAATATAATACATTTTCTTTTTTACTATTTACAAGGTGGTGGAATTGAGTGACCTGTCTGGGACTATGGGGCCAGGTGGCTGCTGGGTCTCTGGGGTGGGATGTAGTGTTGGGGCCTCCTGGCCCCAGGGCTGGTGCTCTGTCCACTGCAACACTAAGCTGCCCTACAGCACATTTTCGAAGAGGGACAGAGTTAAAGGAGATAGAATTGATGGTAGTGGGGAGGATTTGATGGAGGGAATTACAATCAACAACAGCATATGTGGAAAAATATGGAAGTAATTTCTATGATAGACTTATGATAAAGAATGTGATCCATCCGAGACAGAGTTGATGGTATCAGAACACAAACTGAAATACATTTTTTTCTTTTTCTTTCACTTTGTTTCTCATGAGGTTTTATATATTTGTGGGGGAGGGGCATCGTGTTTACTCTTTTTTTTCCTTTTTTTCTTTTTTCTTTTCTTTTTTGCAAGACAACGGGTTACTTGGCTTCCCAAAGGCCACACAGTTAGGTAATTATTAAGTGTCTGAGGACAGACCTGAACACAGGTACTCCTGACTCCAGGGCCAGTGCTCTATCCACTGTGCCACCTAGCTGCCCCTATGTTTACTCATAAACAAGATTATTTTAGTAATGTGTAAATAAATAAAATAAAAAATATACATTTAAAATAAAAAAAGACATGTTAGCTTTAGTAATAAGAGAAGAAAAATAAAGGAATTAGAATAGGTAATAAACAAATCTCTCATTCTTTGCAAATGTGATAGTATATTTATATTTCCCTATAAAATCACTAAAACTACTTGAGACAATAAATTTAGGAAAGTAACAGAATATAAAATAAACTTATGCATATCATCATCAATAAGACATAGCAACAAAATATAGAAAGAGAAATTCAATTTAAATTATCTAGACAACATAAAAGACAAAATCCTATCAAACAATTTTAAAACACCTTTAACATAAATAAAATCAGATATAAATAATTAGGTAATTTTCAATTGTTCATAAGTAGGTTTACCTAAGACAACAAAAAGGACAATTCTACTTAAATTCAATGCAATACCAATCAAACTAACAAAAAAAAATCACTTTACTTAGGGAGAAAATAATAACTAAATTCATCTGGAGGAAAAAAAGGTTGAGATGATCTAGGGAATTAATGAAAAATTAATGAAAATATATATAAAGGAAAGTGGCCTAACCACACCCATTCTAAAGTAATATTTTAAAGCATCAGTCATCAAAACTATTTGCTATGCTAAAATTTAGAATGGTGAATTCGTGAAATTTATAAGGTACAAAAGAAACAGTAGTAAAAAACTTTGGTAATCCACTGTTATAAAAAGCAAAGACTCGAGTTTCTGGGACAAGAAATTACTCTTCAATAAGAAACTTTGGGGAAAACTGGAAGATTGTATGGTAGAAACTGGGTATTGCCAAGATCTCACACACTATACTAAGATAAGATTGAAATGGGTACAGGATTAAAATGTAAAAAAGTAATTCCATAAGAGAATTAGGAGAAAAGGAATAGTTAACCTGTCATAACTATGGAAAAGGAAACAGATTATGACCAAAGAAGATATAAAGAGCATTTTAAGGAAAATTGAATAATTTTGATTACATAAAATTGAACAATATTTGCACAAATAAAACCAATCCAACCAAGATTAAATGGAATGAAATAAATTGAGAAACAATGTTTTACATTTTTACGTTTCTTATAGGACTCATTTCTAAATTTTTTAGAGAAATGATTCAAATTTATAAGAATACAAATCGTTAGGGGTGGCTAGGTGGTGCAGTGGATAGAGCACTGGCCTTGGAGTCAGGAGTACCTGAGTTCAAATCCAGCCTCAGAAACTTAATAATTACCTAGCTGTGCAGGCTTGGGCAAGCCACTTAACCACACTGACTTGCAAAAACTAAAAAAAAAAAAATTCAAATTATTTCCCTATTAATAAATTATCAAAGGATATGAATAGGCAGTTCAGAAAAAAACCCCAAATTTAGATTTCTATAGTAATATGAAAAAATGTCTGAAATCATTATTGAATAGAAAAAGGCAAATTAAAAAATTCGTCAGTATCACCTCAAACTTATCAGATTGATCATTATGATAATAAGGAAAATGATCAATATTGAAGTGACTGTGGAAAACTAGGAGATTAATGCAATGTTGGTGGAATTATGAACCAACCTAATTTTGCTATAGAGCACACTGAATCTTCTGATACAGCAATACCACTACTGGATCTGTAAACCAAAGAGATTTCAAAAAAGGGTAAAAATATCTGCATGTACTATAATATTTTTATCAGCTCTTTTTGTGGTGACACAGAACTGGAAAATGAGCACATGTTTATCAAGTGGGAAAGGGATGAACAAATTGTGCTATATGAATATGATGGGGTAATACTATTTTTTAATAAATCATGAGGAATGGGACAGAACCAGAAGAATATTGTAACACACTAAAAGAAATGCTGCATGATGATCAAGTATGATGGACTTGTTCACCTCAACAGTACAATAATTGAAGACAATTCTAAAGGATTTGTGGTGGAAGATACCATTCACATCCAGAGAAGGAACTATACAGTCTAAATGCAGATCAAAGTCTTTTATTTAAAATTTTTAAAAATATGTTTTATATATTATGTTTTTTCTCTTCCTTTTTGATATGATTCTTTATCATAACATGATTAATATGTCACTCCAAAAAAGAACTGCCATAAATCTTCTTGAACATGTGGTATTTTCCCATTTTTATGACTTCTTTTGTATATGGGGTAGTATTGGTATTGCTGGGTCAAATGGTATGATCAGTTTTGTTTCCATTTGAACAATATTCTACTACTCTCCAGAATGTTTGGATTAGTTCATACCTCCACCAACTGTGTATTATTGTCCCAATCTTCTCACATGTTCTCTAACATTGATCATTTTTTCCTTTTTTAGCCAATCTAAGAAATGTGTTAGGTGGTACCTCATAGTATTTATTTTTATTTGCATTTCTCCAATCAGTATTGATTTGTAGCATTTTTTTCATATAATTATATTTAGCTTTGATTTCTTCATTTGAAAACAGCCTGTTTGTATTAACTGACCATTTTTCAATTGAGGAATGACTTGAAACCTTATAAATTTGATTCAGTTTTCTAAGTATTATAGAAATGAATTATTTATCAGAACCCATAGCTGTGGAATTTTTCCCCAACTTCCTGTTTTCCTTCTAATCTTGACTGCATTGCTTTTCTAGTGAAAAAACATTATAATGTACTCTACTTCCTGTTGGATCAACAATTTCTCCACTTTCCATAGATCCAACGGATTTATTTCTTGATCTATTAATTGGTATATGGCAAATCCTTTATATCTAATTTTTATATACATTTTGAATTTATTTTTGTAAAGAGTGAGAGATAAGGATCTATTCCTAGGTTTGGTCATATTATTTTCCAGTTTTCCCAACAGGTTTTGTCAAATAGTAGGTTTTTATCCCAAAAGCTCATGTCTTTGGGTTAGTCAGACAATAAATAACTAGTCATTTGTTGCAGTACCTTTTGTACCTATTCTGATACACTGGTCCATGACTCATTTCTTAATGAGCAGCAGACAATTTTGATAATTGCCACATTATAGCATAGTTTCAGATCTGGTCAACTAGACTACCTTCCTTTGCATTTTGTTTCTCATCAGTTCCCTTAAATTCTTGATCTTTTGTTGCTCCAGATGAATTTTGCTACTATTTTTGCCTATCTTTGAAAAATAGATTCTTGGCAGTATGATTGATGTGGCACTGAATAAGCAATTTAATTGGTTAGGATTGATAGTTTTTATTATTTTTCCTTGACTTCACCATGAACAATTGCCCTTTTTCCAATTGTTTAGATCTTATTTTATTTGTGTGAAAAGTATTTTGCAATTGTGCTTAAATAGTTTCTGGGAATGTCTTGGAAGGTAGATTTCAAAGAATTTTATTTCCTCTACAATTACTTTAAATGGAATTTCCTTTTTTATCTCTTACTTGCTTATGATTTGTGTGGACTTACTTTATTTCCTGCAACTTTGCTGAAATTGTCAATGTTTTCAAGTAGTTTTTAAGCTGATTTTCATAATTCTCTAATTATACCACCATATTCTCTGTAAAGAATGAAAGTTTTGCTTCATTATTCCATTCTTTCAATTTCTTTTTCTTCTCATTGCTAAAATTAATATTTCCACCATTATATTGAATAGCAGTGGGGGTAATGGGCATCCTTTTTTTGCCCTTGATTGAAAATGTTCCTAGTTTATCCCCCTTACCTATAGTATTTGTTGATGGTTTTAGATAGATACTGTTTACTATTGTATGGAAAACTTCAGTCATTCCCATGTTTTCTCATTGCTTTAATAAAAATGGATATCATATTTTGTCAAAGGCTTTTTCAGCATTGATTGAGATAATCACATGATTTCTGCTGGTATTATGATTTAGGTATTCAGTTATGTTGATGGTTTTCCATTACTAAACTAGCTCTACCTATTTGTTATAAATCTCATTTGTTCACAGATATATTATCCTAGTAAAAACTTGTAATAGTTTTGCTAAAATTTTATTAATGATGTTTACATCAATGTTCATTAGAGATATTGGTCTATAATTTTCTTTATCAGCTTTGAATTTCTGGTTTCATTATAGGGACTACATTGGCATCATAAAAATAATTTGGCACAATTTCTTCTACTTTTTAAAATGGTTTCTTTAGAAATGAAATTAATTATTGCTTAAATGTTTGGTAGAATTCACTTGCAAATCTGTCTGGAACTGGAGACTTTTTCTTAGGGAGTTTATTGATGGTTTCTTCAAGTTCAGTTTTTTAAAATGGAGCTATTTAAGCATTTTAGTTCCTATTCCATTTATCTAGGTAATTTATATTTTTGTAAATATTCATCCATTTCCCTCAGGTTGTCAAAATTGTTGCCATACAGTTGGGAAAATCAATTATGAGTTATCTTTTTAATTTCCAACTCACAGGTGATGAGTTTTCCCTTTTCATTTTTGATACTGGTAGTTAGCTATTCTACTATTTCTTAGTCAGATTAATCAAACATTTATCTGATTTATTGGTTTTTGCATAAGCCCAACTCTTAGTTTTAATTATTAGTACAATGATTTTCTTACTTTCAATTTCATAAATCTCTTTTGATTTTCAGAATTTCCAATTTGGCATTTAGTTGTGAATTTTTAATTTGTTCTTTTTTCTGGCTTTTAAAGTTGAATGCTCAATTCATTGATCTCCTCTTTCTCTTATTTATATAACAATTTAGCGATATACAATTTTCCCTAAAAGCTTCTTTGACTGCATCCCATAGATTTTGATATAATGCCTCATTGCTGTCATTTTCTTGTGTTAAATGTTTGATTATTTCTATGTTTTATTGTTTGATTCATTCAATCTTTATAATTAGGTCATTTAATTTCCAATAGAATTTTATCATGTTTGATCTTTATTACATGTAATTTTTATGGTATGATGTTCTTAAAAGCATGTGTTTATTATTTGTACCTATCTGCATTTGATTATAAGGTTTTTTTGCTCTAGTACATAGCCAATTTTGTTAAAAGTGCCTTGCCCTACAGAGAAAAAGGTGGATTCTTTTGATACTCATTCAGTTTTCTCCAGAGGTCTGTTACATCTAAGTGTTTAAAGATTTTATTGAGTTTAACTTTGTGATTAAATATATATAATTATGAGACAGGGTGGTTGAGGTTACCCACTTTTATAATTTTGTTATCTGTGGCTGCTGATATAACTTCTTTACCTATGGTCCCTTTTGAGAAGCTGTAGTTTCCTTCCTTAACCCTACTTTTGCTTTTGCTTTGTCTGAGATCCGTATTGCTATCCCTGATTTTTTGCTTCCACTGAATAACAATACATTTTGCTCCAGTCTTTTACCTTTAGCCTTTATCTCTCTGATTCAATGTGTTTCTATTAAACAATATATTGTAGGATTCTGGTTTTAATCTACTTTTCTATCTGCTTCTCTTTTATAGAAGAGTTCATCTCATTCCAATTTACAGTTATTATTACTAATTCTGTATTTATCTCCATACTATCTTTACCCATTTTAAATTTCTCTTTCTTTTCCTCTTATTCCTCTCACCAGTGTTTTTTGACGTTTTCCCTTTAATTTTTCATTTAAATTTTAAAATAAAAGAAAATAAAATTTCTTTAATTTTACTTTTTCCCCTCACATTCCCTTTTATCCGTCCTTTTCCCTTCCTGTCTTTTCCTTCCCTGCTAAATCCCTCTAAGGTAGAATATATTTTATTTTTAATCCCCATTGGAAAAGTGTGTTATACCCTCTCTTGGCCACATAAATAGAGAGTAGTATTTACTCAGTGTTCACACCCACCCTTCTTTCCCTCTACTATAATAGGTCTTTGTGCTTCTCTACCTGTTGTTATATATTTACTAATTTCTAACCTTCTCCTAGTATAATCTATCTTCATATGTACTTATTGTTATAACAAGGTTTTCAACCTACAAATGCCAAAATATACTCTTTTTATCTGTCCTGATAGAAACACTATACTCAAAGGTTAACAGATTGATTGATTGACTGCCTTATAGTCATTAAGCACCTTCTCCTCTTTTGTTTCATTAGAAATACACTTCTCCAGAGTTACAAATCACATTAAAATAATAATTGTTTTAGATCATACCTCCTTTTCAAGTACCCTCCATGGACAAAAATCCTCAGAGTCAAAGCCTCATGCAAATTCAAATCATTTCATAAAAATTTATGATCCTACTCTAGCCCCCAAACAACGCCCTTCAAATTTAGCCATAGAATCAAGTAAAAAAAAATTGTTTCATGATGCTTTCATTTCTAGGACATTTAAGTACAGTCTCAATGAATATCTTTATAGTACTTCAATCGTAACTCTATATCCCTCCCCTACCAAAGTAAAAGGTATTCTCTCCCTCTGTCCCTTTAATACTCCAACAATGCTATTATAACCCTTGTTAACTAAGGTATGGAATAAGGCAAGATCATTTCATAATCTCTTTTTATGCAACACTTCTTAGTACTGTCCCTGTTGTACTACAATTCTCCATATTTAAAGTTTCTAGTAATATAAGGTCACTTGGTTGTAGAGTCTCTAAGTATTCTTTGTACGGTGACACCCTGAAAGTCTCTCTAAAGAGATTGTATGTCATTGGCACAGTACTGCACAATGTGGCAGGTCCTTGTCAGAGGGGTGCTGAGGTCTATGATCAAGAAAGAATTGAAGCACCTCAAAAACATTCCAGGTGTTCATTTGTATTATATATACCCAACCTGGCATTGATCTAATCAACTGGAACCAAACACACTTGAACTTCTCTCAAGCAGAGTGTTGTCATTTTGGTCTTCTTTCATAATGAAGGACAAACATTCATATTCATATCATGACAGGGCAATCCCTTCATCTATATTCAACTCTTTAACTATATTAAGAGAAATTCAATACACACAGTTCTTATAAGTGTTATATTCCCTTGTGTACAATTTTGTGTTTTTCACTAGGGCTTGTTTTATTCCTCATTTCCATTTACCTTTTTATGCAACTCTTAGGTTTATATTTAAGACTGAATTTTCGGTTCAGTTCTGACATCTTTCAGAAAATTTTGGAAGTCCTCTGTTTCATTGAACGTTTATCTTGGGTTGGCTAGGTGGTGCAATGGATAGAGCACCATTCCTGGAGTCAGGAGAACCTGAATTCAAATCTGCGCTCAGAAACTTAATAATTACCTAGCTGTGTAGCCTTGGGCAAGCCACTTAACACCATTTGCCTTGCAAAAGCCTAAAAAAATTTTTATCTTTTCCCTGACTATTCTGGATTTTGCAGGGTAGTTAATTCTTGATTAATATAGGACCCTAGTAATCTGTGACAGAAAAGATGACAGGGTGAATGCCTCCCCCCCCCACCCTGAGTTATTTCCTATAGGGTCTTAATTGAAGACTCTGAATAGAAATTGAAATAATAGACCCCATGAAAAAGACAAGATCCAAAGACGTTTTCAACTGTGGATCTCATGGATATTTCCAATGAAGCTCTGTGTCTTTGGAGGAAAAGCGGAAGCAAATACTAGCTAGGGCAAAGAGCATGAAAGTCAATGGAGATTTTTAGCCACAGTGCAGTCCAGGTCCTGACAGCTTGACAATTAACAATTGTATAGCAAGGCAACAGGTAGGGTGCTGACCCCAAACAATGTCTGAACCTAGCAACACTGGGGCAAAGTACAGGACTGGGTTAGGAGAAAAACTACTACATAAAAGAGGAAACAGAACTCTGGACTGACTGGACTGTAGACTGTAGACTGTCATTGACAAACGACAAGCAAGGGCTCAGATTCCAGGACCAGTAATTAAAGTTTGGATCAATAATATCTATACACAGAAGCAAAGTTCAAACAATCAAGATGATAAAAAAACTAAAAAAGCGCCCATTATATAAAGTTTCTATTCAGATAAATTGATAACTCTGCCACCTCAGAAGAAGAAAGCAGTGAAAAATTATTTAAGGGGGAAGTCTTAAAAAGTCTTTGAATTGTACTCAAATCCAAGAGCACATAGAAGAACTTTAGAAAACTTTGAAAACAACATAGAGAAGAAGAAAATGGAAAAAAGGAATTAGATTCATGAAGGAAAATTTTGGAAAAACTGACCAAAGAAATCAATTCCATTAAAAGTAAAAATAACCAAATGGAAAAAGACTGTAAAGTTCAAAAAAATAAAAATGATGATATGGAAAAGGAATGCAACTCATCTGAAACTTGAATTGAACAACTAGAAAAGGAATACAACTCAGCATAAAGGAAAATTAATCAACGGAAAAAGGAAACGCAAAAGCTACTTGAAGAAAATAAAATTAGAATTGTACAAATGGAAATCAATGAATCTATGAGAATACAAGATTCCATCAAAGTAAAACATTTGAAAAAGTTGAAGAATACTTATGTACCTTTTAGGCAAATAAACAAACTGTAAAATTGATCCAGAAGAGATAATTTATGAATTATTGGACTGTTGGAAAATCTAGATTTAAAAAAAAAAAGAATCTGGAAAATATCTTTTAGAAAATTATCAAGGGGAACTCTCCAAATCTGCTGGAGCAAGAAGATAAAATAGTTAGTGACAGAATACACAGGAATCCTCCAAAAAGAGACCCCAGAATAAAAGCTCCAAGGGCTTTCCTAGCCCAATTTCAGAATTTTCAAATAAAGGAAAAATACTTCAAGCAGCAAAAAAAGAAGCAATTTAAATACAAAAGAAAAACAACCAAATTTACCTAGGACTTATCAACTATAATTTAAATGAAAAGTTAAAGGGGAAGAGGAGTAAGACATTTATAAGGAGGAATAAAAGTTAAAGAAAAAGAAAAATTAAATGGGGAAAAATAGCATGAAGGAAACACGGAATTATCATTCTTATTTGTAAATGGGAATGAGATGAACTCTCCCATAAAACAGAAACTTATGGAAGAATGGATTAAGAACCTGAATTTTTCAATAAGCTCTTTACAAGAAATACATTTTTTAGCAGAAAGATACACATAGGTTAAAGTCAAAAGAATAGAACAAAATATATTATGCTTCAGCAGAAGTAAAAAAGTCAGGGATAGTGATCCTAATCTCAGATAAAGCAAAAATAAAAAAAAATTACATTAAAAGGAATAAGGAAGGAAACTATATTCTCTTAAAAGACATCATCGGCGGGGCAGCTACGTGGTGTAGTAGATAAAGCACTGGCCCTGGAGTCAGGAGTACCTGGGTTCAAATCTGGTCTCAGACACTTAATAATTACCTCGCTGTGTGGCCTTGGGCAAGCCATTTAACCACATTTGCATTGCAAAAACCTTAAAAAAAAGACATCTTAGGCAATGAAACTATATCATTATTAAATATTTATGCACCTAATGGTATAGTGTCCATTTGCTAGAGGAAAAGTTGAGTACATTAAAAGAATCCATAGATAGCAAACATTAATAATGGAGAAAACCAACCTCATCTCTCAGAACATGATAAATAAAGCCACATAATAAATGAGAAAGATGTAAAAAAGGTGAATAAAATCTTTGAAAACTTAGATATGATAGACCTCTGGAGAAAATTTAATAAGTATAGAAAAGAATTTACCTTTTTTTCTGTAGTACATGGCACCTATACTAAAACTGACTATATTGTAGGGCATAACAACCTTACAATCCAATGCAAAAAAGTAGAAATAATGAATGTACATTTTTCAGGTCAAGGTTAAGATAAACCAAAAATTAATTGTATATTAAATACATTAATTTTAAGAAAAGAAGATCAAACAAAATATCATTGTAATTGTAAATAATTTCATCCAATAACAGGATAACAATGATATATAATACCAAAATTTGTGGGATACAGACAAGGCAGGTTTTATGGGAAATTGTACGTCTCTAAAGGATTATATGAAAGAAATTGAGATAGAGGAGATCATTGAATTCATTATGCAAATAAAAAAAGATAGAAAAAGATCCTCAATTAAATTCCAAATTAGAAATTCTGAAAATCAAATGAGAGATTATTAAAATTGAAAGCAGGTAACATTTGAGCTGATAAATAAAACTAAGAGTTGGTTTGTATGAAAAAAATAAAATAGATACACCTTTGGTTAATCTGATTAAAAAAAGAAATGAGATAACTAAATTACCAATATCAAAAATTAAAATAGTAAACTAAAGACCAATGAGGAGAAAAATAGGAGATAATTTGAAGCTATGTTACTAAACTGAATGCAGATAAATTTGAAAACCTAAATGAAATGAATGAATATTTACAAAAATACAAACTACCCAGATGAGCAGAAGAGGAAATAAATAATTAAATAACCCAATTTCAGAATAAGAAATTAAATAAATCATAAATAAACTCACTAACAAAATATGTTCAGGTCCAGATGGATTTACAAATGTATTCTACCAAACATTTAAGTAACAATTCCTGCCCTTCAGAAACTATTTTTGAGGGGTTTCTAAAGAACTTTTATTTTTTCCTTTTTTATTTAATATTATTACATTAACATTGTTGTGAAAATAATAATAAACATCCCTTCCTGCAAAAACCGATGGAAAAACCTCAGGGAGGGAGGGAGAGAGAGAGAGAGAGAGAGAGAGAGAGAGAGAGAGAGAGAGAGAGAGAGAGAGAAGTTTAGTCTGTGTTCAGATTTTGATGGTTCTGTCTCTGGGATGTTTCCCACTCCATCTTAGCCACCAGAGAAGTTACTTCAAAGTTTTTCTCACAGTTGCTCTCACTAGCTGAATTTCCTTCTACTCAATTCACCCACCCTCTCTCATCTATTCCATTCTCTCTCTCTCCTGTCACTGTTCAGAAGTGCGGTTTAGAAAAAAAGAAGACGGAACACTGCCTAACTCTTTCTCTGACACCAATATGGGGCTGGTACCTAAACAAAGAAGAATTAAAACAGAGAAAGAAATTTATAGACCTTTCTCCCAGATGAATATAGAAACAAAAATTTTAAATAAAATCTTAGCAAAATAATTACAAGTTATGACTAGGATAATACATTATGATCAAGTAGAATTTATACCAGGAATACAGGGTTGGTTCAATATTTGGAAAACTATTAGTATAATTAATTATATCAATAAAAACCTATCAGCAAACATATGATCATATCAATAGATGCTGAAAAAGCTTTTGGCAAAATTCAGCAACCATTCTTATTAAAAACTACTAGAAAGTGTAGGAATAAATAGACTGTTCCTTAGAATAATAAGCAGTATCTAGCTGAAACCATCAACTAGCATTTTGTGCAATGGGGATAGGCTAGAGGCATTCCCAATGAAATCAGGGTGAAACAAGGATCCCCAGTATCACCACTACTATTCAGTATTATATTAGAAATGTTAGCTTCAGCATTAAGAGAAGAAAAAGAAATTGAAGGAATTAGGATTGGGGAAGAAGAGAAAACACTCTCACTTTTTGCAGATGACATGATGGTATACCTAGAGAATCAAAAAAAAAATCATCTGACAAACTCCTGAAAACAATTAGCGACTTTAGCAAAGTTGCAGGATATAAATAAACCCTCATTAATCTTCAAATTTTTCTATTTATACCTAGCAAGATAGAGCAGGAGGCACTAGAAAGGGAAATCCATTCAAAGTAACCACAGATAATATAAAATACCTGGAAGTCTATTTGACAAGGTATACTCAAAACCTTTTTGAAAACAATTACAAAACACTTGTCATATAAATAATATCTGATTTAAATAACTGGGCAAACATCAACAGCTCATGAATAGGTCAAGCTAATATAATAAAAATGACAATTCTACCAAAACTAACCTGTTTATTGCCCTACCAATCAACATTCCAAAAAAAAATACTTTAATGAGTTAGAAAAAGATGTAAGTAAATTCATATGGAGAAATAAAAAGTCAAGAATTTTCAGGTATTCAATGAAAAAAATGTGCAAAAGAAGTTGACTTAGCCCTTCCTGATCTAAAATTATATTATAAAGCATCAGTTATCAAAACTGTCTGGTATTGGCTAAGAAATAGAGTGGAGGAGGACCAGTGGAATAGACTAGGTGCAATAGTGGGAAATCATTATTGTAATCTGCTGTTTGATAAAGCCAAAGAGTCCAGCTATTGAGATTAAAAACTCTCTCTTCGATAAAAACTACTGGAAAAATTGCAAGTTAGTATGGATGAAACTTAGATTAGATCAACATGTCACCCCCTATACTAAGATAAAATGAAAATGGATACAGAATTTAGACATAAAAACAATATTATAAGCAAACTAGATGATCAAGGAGTAGTTTACCTGTCCAATCTATGGAAACTGAAACAGTTTATAAACAAGCATGAGATGAAGAACATCATTAAAAATAGATTAGATGATCTTAATTATGTTAAATTAAAAAGCTTTTACAGAGACAAAACCATTGTAACCCAAATCAAATGAAATGTAGCAAAATTGGAAAGTTTTACAATTAGTATCTGACAAAGGACTCATTTCTAAAATATACAGAGAACTGAGTCAAATTTTCAAAAAAACAAACTATTGCCTTATTGACAAATGGTCAAAGAATATGCATGGTGTGCCCTCTTCAGAGAGGTTGCTGGGATCTATGAGCAAGACAGATTGAAGCATCTCAGAGAAAATGAATGATATTTTAGTTGAAACATCCCTGGTATTCACATGGACTAGTTGTACCCAATCTGTAGTAGAGCATTCTGGGAATTATTGGTCGTTCTGGATTTTGGGGGGGGGGACAACTAAATGTCATAGTGAATAGAGCACTGGCCCTGGAAACAAGAGGACCTAAGTTCAAATCCAAACTCAGACACTTACTAATTAAATAGCTGCGTGTCCTCAGGCAAGTCACTTAACCCCATTGCCTTGCAAAAAAAAAAAAAAAAAGGAAATGGTTGAGTTTTTCCTGCAAAAAGATTCCAAGAGATCATATATCCCAGAACCATTATGCTAGACTCCAATAAATTCTCTGAGAGTGACATTAAGTTTCTAGGCTTTTAAATAGGTAAACTAATCATTTCTCATTAGTTGTGGAGGATTTGGAGAAGCCTTTACAAAATGTTATTTTTAAATCCTTACCATTGGTTAAATGATTCTTTCTCTGCAGAAATAAACAGTTCTCATCTGAACTTGTGATTCCTTCCCTTCACCAAAATCTTATATATACAGACTACACAACCTTATCTATTAGAGAACACAAATTCCTCATTTCACCTTGTAAAATGACCAAGGAATTAACTACATAAAATAGTACCTAAAAGATTAGAAATCAAGAAAATAAGTAGCATAGCATATTCAAGAATTACTGGGAATTTATGAAAACTCAGGTGGAAAATACTAAGGTGATTAGCCAGTAAATTAGTTTTTATTTTTTTATCTTTTTATTTAAGAAAACCAAAAAATTGGTTCTTTTATTTATCTTCCTATAATTGCTAGTTTTTCTTTTTCTTTTTTGCATTTTGAAGCTTAAAATTATTCATTTTTATTTGAACTGGAAGGAGAAAAATATGTATGCCTATTTTATTTTTCATTCTTGCACCTTGAAAAAATGCATGAGAAATGTTTTCAAATATGAATAAGATCCATAATTTGAATTGAACTCATTATGAATTAGATCAAAGAAATAGTGCATAGAATATAGCAAAAAATTATTTTATTTTTATAAGTAGCCTATACTGACATTCTGTAATTATTATTTTTCATAATAAATATCGATGGTAAATTCAACATACCCCAAAAGTGCTCATCTTCATATTCTTAGAATATTGAGTAGTTTGAAGGTCTAGTAAAAAGAATAGGTAGCATATATTTTCAAAATGCTATAATGTGTTATTACTTTGTTCTATTCACATCCTATTTGAAGAAATATACAGACCCTTTGAAGATATTTTAATATGAAAATCCCAGCCACTTCATAAGGAAAATATTATAAATATGCCACTGTGTCAACCTTACATGTTGCTCTAATTCCCCATATTACCAACAACAAGACCAATTCACCTCAGTCACTCTGTTTCATCATCTGCAAAATGTTGATGATAATAGGATCTACTATCAAGTGCTGTTGTAACAATAAGATAATATTTGCAAAGTGCTATTCAGACAATAAAGTGTGGTAAAAATGTTAACTATTTTATCATTTAAGAGTAATACTATTATGGGGGGATATTAGAAAATTAAAAATTATATAAAAGAGTTCCAGTTCCTGTGTTTCCAGTGGTACAGGTATATTTATTTCTCTCTGATTGTCTTAACCCTACAGAGAAGGGTTGAAGAATTCAACATGGGGAAATTCATAATAAGCACAGCTCTCACATAACAATTTCTTCATTCATTATTTTTCATCCTACAAGTAAAAGGAGAAAAGAAGAAAACAGAAAACACATAAACAAATCACCACCACAGGTAGTGTTCTGCTTTTTTCCTAGAACAGGACATATAAAATGACTACATTTTTACATTTTTACTACTTTTAATGTAATTGAATAGAAATTTTAAGTAGTCTAAGTCATAGCATTTTAGTAATTTTGTGGTGTTCATTATTGAACAATACTTATTTGCTATTCACTATTTTATATACCATACATTCATTTATAGAGAGTCTTACACTGAGGAATTATGCATTTTGATTCTCTGATTTCATAACAAATGTAACAATCTAAACATTTAATTTTAAGGACTTATTATTCATACTAATAAATTTATCTTTGATTTTTCCAAGGCAATGGGGTTAAGTGACTTGCACAAGGTCACACAATTAGGTAATTATCAAATATCTGAGTCCAGATTTGAACTCAGGGTTGGTACTCTATCTACTACACCACATAATTGTTTCTAATTAATTTATTATAATACCAAATTAAACCAAATTTCTGCCTCCCGTTACAATTATTTTTTAAAGCTTTACTAATTATATTTCAAATTTGAAGTTCACTTATTAATACAAAGCAGTTTTTAGAGGAAATTTTATATCATTAAATTCTTACATGAATAAAATAGAGAAATAGAAGATGAATGAATTGACCAAGCCCCTAAAAAAGCTAACTTATAAATCCCTGAGAAAATAACAAATGAGAATTTCTATAAATCAAAGGAGAAATTAATACAATTGAAATAATGTTTCAGAATTCTGGTCAAGATGACTGAGAGAAACCAGACATTGTTTTAAGCATTCTTAGCTTTCCCCTCAGAACAAACATGAATCAAGCCTCTAAACATGTTTTGTATCAGCAGAACCCACAAAAGAACAGAGGGGAGCTTCTTTCAGCAAAGTCTGGAATCAAGGAATGTGAGTAGGCCCAGGTCATAGAGCAGAGACCCAGTACAGGGAATTGCAATGTGAGGGGGGGACTAACCTGAGAACAACAGCAGTGGGAGTAGAAGCCTTTGCATTGTGTGCAATGGGTTAACTGAGAGAGCTAAAGCACAGTTGCCCTGCCCAAGATACCCCCATTTGGTCAAGGAGGTTGATCAGGATGGCCAAACCCACAGACCCAGTGTTCCTAGAGGAGACCCCAGCTATCCTGTGGGAGGACCTGATTCTCCAATACAAAAACAGAATCAGCCCTAGGTGTACACACCTTTTCCCAAGGACCATTTGCGAACAGCTGGATTTCCCCACCATTGTCTATCTAGAGAGAGTCTCTAGCTTTTTGATCCCTGACCCAATAGTACAGTGACTGGGGTGCTTGAGAACAACCCAGATCCAGCTCTAGGGAGTTGATGGCTGACACTGCCCCCCCAACACAGACAATCCAGAGATAGCTTCTGGTGTTTCTTACTGGTTAGTCCACTGAATAAACTTATGGAGTTTCTATCTTCAGTATGTAGGGTTCTCAGCAATGAAGGTCTGTGAACTAGACCCTCCCCCAATATAAGACCCCAATACAAGTCAGAACAAGGCAGGGTCTTTTGAATGTTACCATGGAGATAATCATACTAGTCCAGAAAAGGAGGAAAGAAGGGACACTATATATGAAGCTTCAGAGGAGTTGGTCTTCAACCCAGAAAGACTTCTTAGAAGAGATTTGAAAGCAGTTCAAAAGTCAAATTTAAAATCTGCGAAAATTAACACCATACAAGAGAAAATCAACATATTACAGCATAATATGACAGAAAGAAACAAATTCTTTAAATGTACAATTGGACAAATTCCAAAAGGAAAAAGATAATTCCCTCAAAAACACAGTTGGGGAAATGGAAAAAAAATGATAACTTCTTTTAAAAATAGAAGCAGAGCAAAAGGCAGAGGCAGAGTAAGGTGACAGAGTGGAGTCAGGAATTCCTAGAAGTTCTCCCCCCAGACCATTTCAAATGCCTTAAAATTATGGTTCTAACCACATTCTAGAGTGGTAGAACCCAGAGCAAGAGTGAGTGAAACATTTTCCAGTTCAAGACAACTAGAAAGCTCTATAGGAAAAGGCCACAGTGTAACCTGGGCTGCTCTATGTTGGGATGAACCAACTACAGCCATCCAAGAACAGACTGTGGGACACTTTGGTCTATAAGGGTACTTGGGTCCATAGCCACAATAAAGGTTTCCACATCTCCTGGGCCCAGGGATTGCCAAAGTAAACTTGGAAGGTCAGCAGGAAAACTTTACCACACCAGAGTGAGTGTGGAGTACAGATCAGGGAAGGTCTCTGCACAGCCCCATTCCAGTAACCTTTAGAGTCATGCAACAGCTGCTTCCAGAGCAATCAGTCTACAGATGGTAAGGGGTTCAGGGGAGAATGCAGGGGTCTCTCAACTGTCTCTGGGAAAGTACTCTGCTGTTTTGCCTATACTCAGATCCAGGTGAGAGTCTTGGGTCCCTATTGTCATAGCAAGATAGGGACACTCCTCACAGCTCCAGGGCAGAGGGGAGTGCTCATGATGATCTACAGATTAGGCCAGGAGAGCAGTCAGAGTCTCTCCTAAGACACTGAAGGAATTGAGGTCCCTGGGAGAGTGTTCTAAAAACATTGAAAAGCTTGAGACCTATATTAAAATCAGGTAATAGTCTAGGGAAATGAGCATATAACATAAGAAAAAAGAATCTGATCAGAGACAATTACTTCGATCCCATGCAGGATTAAAATACACATTCAGAAGATGATAAAAATCAAAGATTCTATATCCAAAGTCTCTAAGGAAAATAGAAATTGGTCTCAGCCTATGGAAAATTTCAAAAAATCAAGTACTGATAGTAGAGGAAAATTATGAAGAGAAAGGAGAGTGATGCACTAAAATCATAAAAAAACTTAGCAGTTTGGTGAAGAAGAAACAAAAAATACTGAAGAAAATAACATGTCAAACATCAGTATAGGTCAAATGGAAAAAAAGAATTCCTAAAAGATAATGATGGTGAAAATATTTTTAAAAAGCAGAATTGCCCAGATGGAAAAGGAGATAAATCTCTATGAGGAAAATAACTTCCTATGAAGAAACTAACTCCTTCAAATGTAAAATGATGCTAAGGAAATCTGATGTCTTTGTGAGAAATAAAGAAGCAATAAAACAAAAACAAAACAATGAATAACTGGGAGAAAATGTGAAATATCTCATTGAGCAAACAATAGACCTGGAAAAAAAGATCCAGTAGAGGTAATTTAAAAATTATTAGACTCAATGAAATTCATGACCAGGGAAAAATCCTAGATTTCAATTTAATGATATTCTCCAGGAAAACTTCCCTTAATACTAGAAGCAGTGGGTAAACTAGAATTGAGCAAATTCACCAATCACCTCCTAAAAGAAATCCCAAAATAATATTATATTATAGCCAAATATGATTATATTTGGAATACTATAGCCAAATTCAAGAAGTACTAAGTCAAAGAGAAAATCTTATAAGTAGCCAAAAAAACCCCAATTCAAATATACTGGAGCTATAGTCAGGTTTACACATGATCAGCAGCATCTACAGTAAGGTCTCATAGAACTTGGAATATAATACTGGAAGCCAAAAGAACTTGGATTACAACTGAGAATCAACTACTCAGAAAAACTAAACATTTTCTTCCAGAGGAAATGATGCATATTTGATAAAATGGGGGACTTTCAAACTTTCCTATTGAAATAATCAGAGCTGAACAGAGAGTTTGTTCTTTAAGTACAGGACTCAGGTGTAGCATAGAGAGTGTGGAAGGGAAGAGCAAATTATGAGGAATTTAATGATGTTGAACTGCATCTATTTCTGCATAGGAAGATGAAGCTGATAACTCATATGAACCTTCCAATTTATTAAATCAGTTAGAAGGAAAAATATGCATAAGGTATACGAGGAAATTGAATATAAACGTATAAATTAAATATGGAGCCATTGGGCAATAAAGGAATGTACTGGGAGAAAGGAAAAAGAGAGAGGTAGAATGGGCTAGGATATTTCATGAAAAGAACTCAAGGAAAAGTTTTTCAGTGGAATTGAAGGGGGAAGATGAGGGGGAAAGAGTGAAACTTCATTCTCATTGGAAGTGGCTCAGAGATTAAATAACATTCACACTCAATAGAGAATAGAAATACATTTTACTCTAGAGGAAAAAAAGAGAGGAAAGGAATGAGAGAAAGAGAATGGGAGAGGGAAGGGGAGGTGTTGGGGATAGAAGAGAGGGGGGATCATGGGAGAGGGTCAACAGATACTACAAACTTTTGAGGAGGGACAGGCTTAAAGCAGAGAGATAATAGAATAAATGGGAGTGGGGAGGAATAGGATAGAGGAATATACAGTTAGTAATACCAACAACAGGAAAATATTATCACAACTTCTCTAATGGATGTGATCCATCCCAGAAGCAGAGTCAATGATATCTGTTCACAGACTGAAGCACACTTTTTTTCCTCTCATTTTACTTTTCTTGAAGTTTCTCTATCTTTGTGGGAGTAGGGACAATTATATTTATTTTTATAATAAGACTATTAGAATATTGTGAAAATAAGTAAATCAACTACAAAATAATAGAACTTACAAAAGGAAAAGGAGATGCAAAAGCTAAATGGAATAAACTCCTCTCTGAAAAATGAATTGGGATCTGTGGAAGCTTATTATTTCATGAGATGCCAGGGTTCTGTTAAACAAAATCAAAAAATGAAAAAAGTGGAAAATGTAAAATATTTCATTGTTGAAACAACTCATCTGGAAAATAGATCCAGGAGAGCCAATTTAAGAATAATAGGACTGCTTGAAAACTTTGATCAAAAAAAGAACCTGGACACCCTTCTTCAGAATGCAGTTGAGGAGAATTATCGTGATGTCCTAGAATCAGAGGGCAAAATAGTCATTGAAAGAATTCTTCAATCCACTCCTGAACAGGATTCCCAAATGAAAACACCAAGGAATAATATTGCCAAACTCCAGAATTATCAGAATAAGGAGAAAATCCTGCCAGAAGTCAGAAACAAGTAATTCAAATAACAAGGAGTTACCTTTAGGATTACAAAGAACCTGGCTGCAATAACATTAAAGGATTGAAGGGCCTAAAATATGATATTCTGGAGAGGAAGGGAGCTTAGATTACTAGCAAAAATCAATTATCAGTAAAATTGAGTGTACTCTTCCAGGGTAAAAGATGAATATATAATGACAAGATGAATTTCAAACATTTCTGATGAAAAGATCAGAAATGAGCAGAAAACTTGATATTCAGACAGGAGACTGAAGAGAAACATGAAAAGTTAAAGAAGGGGAATACAAACTATTGCTTTTTAAAAATATTAAATGGGTTACATACATTGGGAGGAAGATTTTCATAAATCTTTAGAATTGTAACTCTTTTAGAGAGAATTTACTTAGACTGAAGTTATGGACATTCATGGTGTGTCCACAATTTTGCTGAGAAAAAATTTACATATAAACAAAAATGTTTTATTTCATTAAAAAGGTGGAGAAACTGTAAAGAAATTTTAGGAAGTAGGAGTTTGAAGGGGGAATATTATAGCATATAAGAAGTGCAAATGACCTATTGCCATGGAGTGAAAGAAAGGGGGTTTGTGAGGAATTCTTTAATCCTATTTTCTTTGGATTTGAGTCAAAGAGTGATTAACACACAAAGAATTTGAGTTTAGTAATATATCTTGCCTTTCAAGTATTAAGAGAAGAAGGGTGCTGAAAGAAAGACCAACTGATAGAAGGGAGGGGAGGAATAAAGGTTAAAGGGAAAAGAAAAGAAAGGATAGTGGATAGAAGAGGGAAACTGAAAGAGGCAGTATTCAGAAACAAAACACTAGGGAGGAAATGGGAGGAACTGAAAGAAGGGAGGGGAAATAGAAGTGGAGATAGCATGGAAGATAAGTGTTTATGTGAATGGGATGAATTATCTCATGAAACAGAAGCACATGGAAGAGTGGATTAAAAAGCAGAATATTACAATTAAATACTGTCTAGAAACACTTTTGAAACAGAGAGATTCACACAGAGTAAAACTAAAAGATTAGAGGAGAATATATAATGTTTCGGCAGTAGTGAAAAAATAGGGGTAGCAATCTTTATCTCAGATAAAACAGTTGCAAAAAATAGATCTCATTAAAAGAGATAAGAAAGAAAACTCTATCCTACTAAAAGGAACAATAGCCAATGAAGGAATTTAAATAATAAATGTGTATGCTCCAAGTATGCATCTAAATTCTTAAAGGAGAAGATAAATGAGTTACAGGAAGACATAGATAACAAAACTCTACTGGCAGGGAACTTCAACCTCCCTATCTCAGAATTATATAAATTAAAATATAAAATGAACAAGAAAGAAGTTAAGGAGATGAATATAATCTTAGAAAACTTAGAATAGACATCTGGAGAAAATTGAATGGGAATAAAATGGAATATAACTTTTTTCTGTGGTACATGGGACCTACACAAAATTTAACCATGTCTTAGGGCATAAAATATTCATAAACAAATGCAGAAAGGCAGAAATATTGACTGCATACTTTTCATATCATTATGCAATAAAAATCACATACCATTTAGAGCCATGGAGAGACTTAGGAAACTAAATTGAAGAGATATTGGAAATTAAATAAACTAATTTTAAAAAATAAGTGGATTAAACAACAAATCATAGAAAGAATTACTGATTTCATCCAAGACATTGATAATAATAACAACACAACATAATAAAGCTTATGAAATTCTGACAAAGCAACTCTTAGTGGAAGGATTATAACTCTAAATACAACCATGAAAAAAATACAGAAAGCAGAGATCAATGAAGTGAACATGCAGTTAAAAGTTTGGAGAAATTAAAATTAAAATTAAAATTAAAAATCCTCTATTAATATTAAAATAGAAATTCTGAAAATTTATGGTGAAATTAATAAAAATGAAAAGCAAGAAAAAATCGAACTAGTTAATAAAGTCAAAATTTCGTTTTATGGGAGAAAAATGAAAAACCCTGGTTAATTTGATTTAAAAAAAGAAAGAAACCTAATTACTTTATCAAAAATAGAAAAAAATATGAATTTACTACAAATAAGAAGGAAACTAAAGTTATAATTTGGAACTATTTTGCTTAACTTTGCCAATAAAATTGATAATCTAAGTGAAATGGATGAATATTTGCAAAAAATATAAATTGCCCAGTTTAAAAGAAGAGGAAATTAAATACTAAGCTATTGAGCAACACATCAACAAACTCTCTAAGGAAAACTCTCCAGGGCCAGATGGATTCACAAATGAATTCTACTAAGCATTCAAGAAAGAATTAACTATAATTTTATTAAAAAAATATTTGAAAAAAATTAAAGAAGGAGATCTGTCAAATTTCTTCTATGACACCAATATGGTGCTGGTACCTAAACCAGGGAGAGTCAAAACAGAGAAAGAGAATTATAGACCAATTTCTCTAATGAATATTAATGTAAATATTTTAAATAAATTATTAGCAAAGTAATTACCACAAGCAATCATTAGGATAATCCTTTAGGACCAAGCATACCAGGAATGCAGAGCTGGTCCCATATTAGGAAAACTATCTACATAATTTAACATCAGTAACCTAAGAGAAATAATATGTTTATCTCAATTGACATTGAAACATCTTTTGACAAAATACAAGACCCATTTCTATTAAAAACAGTAGAAAGCATAAGAATGAATGAAATGTTCTTTAAAATGATGAGCAATATCTATCTAAAACCATCTAAAGTCACCCAGCATTAGATGACAAGCCAGAAGCATTTCCAATAAGCGCAGGGATGAAACAAGGATGCCCATTACTGTTACTATTATTTAATGATGTATTACAAATATTAACTTTAACAATAAGAGAAGAAAAATACATTGAAGGAGTCAGAATACGTAATGAAGGAACAAAATTATCACTCTTTCCAAATGATATAATGGTATACCTAGAGAACTATAGGAAATCATCCAGAAAACTACTGGAAACAATAGGCAAATTTTTCCCAAAGTTGCAAGCTATAAAAATAAACCTACATAAATCCTCAGCATTTCTATACATTACTAACAAGATACAACAGCAAGAGAAATCTCATTTAAAATAACTTTAGACAACATAAGATATTTAGAGTCTACCTGCCAAGGTAGACTCAGAAATCTAATGAAAACAACTATAAAACACTTTGCCCACAAATAAAATCAGATCTAAATAACTGAATAAATGTCAATTGCTCATGGGTAGACTGAGATGATATAATTAAAAATGGCAATTCTGCATAAATTAAATTCTTTATTTAGTGCTATTACAATCAAATTTCCAAAAAAAAAAAAGTTTTTGTGAACTAGAAAAAAAATAGTAACTCAAATTGCAAGGAAGAACAAATGGTCAAGAATACCAAGGGAATTAAGAAAAAATAAGGCAATCTAGTCAGATCAAATCTCAAATTATATTATAAAATATCAGTCACTAAAACTGTTTGGTAATGGCTAAGAAATAGAGTGGTGGAACTGATTAGGTTAAGAAGAGACAACAAAGAGATAAATCTCAAAAGAGATAAACTCAATGATTCCAACTTCTGGGATAAGAACTCACTGCAGTAAAAAGTCATCTTTCTATTTACTAATAGTCTAAGGAAATAGGCATTTCTTATATGAAGAAATCAAAGATATCTATAGACCTATGAAAAATTGCTCTAAATCATAATTGATATAGAGAAATACAATTTAAATCATCTGTGAGGTATCACAGCACATTTCTCAGATTAGCCAATATGACTAGAAAGCAAAATTATCAATGTAAGAGGGGGATGTAAGAAAAAAGGGACACTAATGCATTCTTGGTAGAGTTGTAAACTGATCCAATCTTTCTGGAGAGCAATTTAGAATTAATTTCAAAGAGCAATAAAACTATCCATATTCTTTGATCCAGCAATATCACAACTGGGTCTGTATCCTAAAGAGATCATGAAAAAGGCTAAAAATCCCAATTATAAAAAATTTCCACAGCAGCTCTTTCTGTAGTGGCAAAGAATTGAATATTGAGGGGATGCTCATCAATTGGGGAATGGCTGAGTAGATTGTGGTATATGTATGTGATGGAACATAATTGTTCTATAAGAAAATTTGAGCAATGGAATTTCAGAAAAGATTTGCGTGAATTGATGCTGAATGAAATGAGCAGAATCAGAAGTACGGTATCCATGTTAACAACAACATGAGGAGATGATCAATCATCAATCATGATGAAATTGTTTATTTCAGCAGTACAATAATCAAAGAAAATTTTAAGAGATTTGAGATGTAAAATATCATTCATATTCATAGAATATACTGTATAGTTTAATTTAAGACCAAAATTTATTATCTTCAATTTTTAAAAGTTGTCATATATTATGCCATTTTTTTCTCTCTAATGTTTTCTTTATTCCATTTGGATCTGATAATTCTATCACAACATGATCACTCTATAAATCTATATTTAGCATATTTTTAAATGTAAAGTCTCTATCAGATTGCTTTCTGCCAGGGGATGAGGAAAGGAACAATAAAGAGGGAGAAAAATTATAAAACTCAAAAACCTTGCAAAAAATGATTAGTTTAAAAGTACTGTTACATGTCAATGTAAAAATTAATACAGCACTTTAAAAATATAAAAGAAAATCTATAAGATGCTTTTTATGAAAATAGAAATAAAAGATAAATATTTGTTAAGTTTGATTAAATTAAAAGAAATAGGAAAAATAAATTAACTGAATCAGTAATTTAACATGTAAATTTACAACCATTGAACAGTCAACTAAAGAAATATTAGAAAATATTAGGAAAACCATCAGCATAATTGACAATGTCATAATAAAACTAGCAGAAATCATGTGACTATCTTACTAGATACTGCAAAAATTTTTGACAAAACACAGATCCCAGTAGTGACAATATGAATAAATGGAATTTTCCTTAAAATGATAAGTGCTATATATCTAAAACAATCAGTGAGCATTATATATAATGGTGATAAAGTAGAATGGTTCCTAATTAGAGTAAGAGCACAAACAAGTATTCCTGTAATGGCCACTATAATTCCATACTGTACTATTAATGTTAGCTTTAGCAACAAGAGAAAAAAATAAATTTGAAGGAATTAATAGACACAAGAAGAAAACAAATATTACTATATGCAGATGATATCATCATAACCATAGAAAATCCTACAGAATCAACTAATAAGTTAATTGAACAATTAACAACTTTAGCAAAGTTGCAGGATATAATATAAACCAATAGAAATTTTCAACACTTCTGCACATTACAAAGTCCAGGAGCAAGAGTTAGAGAAATTCTATTTAAAATCTCAGAAATCAAAGCAAAATATTTAGGAGCCTACTTGCCAAAATAAACCCAGAAATATTATGAACACAATTATAAAATACTTTTCACACAAATAAAGTTGGATCTAAACAACTGACATTTTTTCCAATGATCAATGTTGGGATGTGGGAAAACTGAGAGACGAATTAACTGTTGATGGGGTTTTGGACTGATCACACCATTTTGGAGAGCAATTTGGAACTACTTATAAAGGACAACCAAGCTGTGCTTAACCATTTATCCAGAAATATCACTACTAAGTCTGTATCCCAAATATATCATTAAAATAAAACCATATATGCAAAATATTTAAAGTAACTTTTTGTGCTGGCAAAGAATTGGAAATTGAAGGGATGCCTAACAATTGGCAAGGGGTTGAACAAGGTGTGCTATATCAATATAACAGAATACTATTATGGTATAAGAAATGATGTGCAGATGGATTTCAGAAAAAATCTGGAAAGACTTACTTAAACTGAAGCTTAATAAAGTGAACAGAACCAGAATCTTGTACACATTAAGATAGTGTGATGATACATCATGATAGAAATATCTATTTTCAGCAATTCAGGGATCAAAGAAAATGTTAAAAGACTTGTGATGAACATTGTAAACCACATCCAGAGAAACAAGCATGGATTCAGAATGCAGATCAAAGCATATTATTTTCAATTTTTTTCTCTCTCATGTTTTTTCTTTTGCTCTGAATTTTCTTTCACAATATTCATAAAAAGGGAGTATCTTCAACAAGATTGCACATGGATAATATCATATTGCTTGCTATCTTGGGCAGGGAGGAAAACAGGAGGGAGATAAATTTGTACCTCAAGCTTTTTCAAAAATTAATTTTGAAAACTCTCTTCATATAATTAGAAAAAATAGTATCAAGATAAAAACCAAAAAATATGCATGACTTCATAATTCAGGACATAACGGTCTGACAGCAAATAAATATTCTTATTATATATGGTAGGCAATTTTAAGATCAGGATCATACTATTTTAAAAAATCTTTTACTAAGAGCTATTTATACTTTCTAAAAGATTTTAATTATTTTGAGTTTTACAATTTTCCCCCTAAACTTAGTTCCCTCCCTCCACATCATACAGAAGGCAAATGGCCAGTCTTTACATTTTTTCTATGGTATACATTGATCCAAATTGAATGTGATGAGAGAGACATCATATCTTTAAGGAAGAAACATAAAGTATAAGAGATAGCAAAATCAGACAATAATATATCAGTTTTTTTCCTAAATTAAGGGGGATAGTCCTTGAACTTTGTTCAAACCCCACAGCACCTTATCTGGATACAGTTGGCACTCTCCTAAGCAGATAGCTCAAAATTGTTCCCGATTGTTGCACTGATGGAATGAGTGTTGCTGTTAGGGTGTACAGTGTTTTTCTTGTTCTGCTCAGCATCAGTTCATGCAAATCCCTCCGGGCTTCCCTAAAATCCCATCCCTCCTGGTTTCTAATAGAACAATAGTGTTCCATGACATACAAATACCACAGTTTGCTAAGCCATTCACCAACTGAAGGACATTTGCTTGATTTACAATTCTTTGCCACCACAAACAGGGTTGCTAACAATATATTTGTACAAGTGATGCTTTTCACTTTTTTCATCATCTCTTTGGGGTATTGATCCAGTAGTGGCATTGCTGGATCAAAATGTATGCACATTTTTGTTGTCCTTTGGGCATAAGTCCAAATTGCTCTCCAGAAAAGTTGGATGAGTTCACAGCTCCATCAACAATGTAATAGTGTCCCAGATTACTCCAAATCTTTCCAACAATGATCATAGTCCTTTGTGGTCATATTGGTCAGTCTGAGAGGTGTGTGAAGTGGAACCTCAGAGATGCTTTAATTTGCATTTCTCTAATAAGTAATGCTTTAGAGCAATTATTCATATGACTATGATTGCTTTGATCTCCTCATCTGTAAATTTCCTTTGTATATCCTTTGGTAATTTGTCAATTGGGTAATGGTTTTTATTTTAAAAAAATGTTGACTCGGTTCTCTTTATATTTAGAAATGAGTCCTTTGTCATAAACATTAGTTGTAAAGATTGTTATCCAGTTTACTACATTTCTTTTGATCTTGGTTAAATTGGTTTTGTCTGTGCAAAAGCTTTTAAATTTAATGTATTCAGAATCATCTAGTTCATTTTTAGTGATGTTCTCCCTCTCTTGCTTAATCATAAAATTCTTCCCTTTCCATAGATCTGACAGGTAAACTATAGCTTGATCTTATAGTTTGCTTCTTTTATATCTAAATACTGTATCCATTTTGATCTTATCTTGGTATAGGCTGTGAGATGTTGGTCTAATCTAAGTTTCTTCCATACTAACTTCCAATTTTCCCAAAAGTTTTTATCGAAGAGAGAGAGAGTTTTATCCCAATAGCTGGACTCTTTGGATTTATCAAACAGCAAATTACTGTAATCATTTCCTGCTATTGCACATATTCTATTCCACGGTCCACCACTCTATTTCTTAGCCAATACCAGACAGTTTTGATGACTGAAGCTTTTTAAAACAATTTTAGAGCAGGTAGGGCTAAGACACCTTCTTTTGCACTTTTTTCCATTGAATCCATGGAAATTCATGTCTTTTTATTTTTCCATATGAATTTACTTACAACTTTTTCTAACTCATTAAAAATATTTTTTGAAATTATGATGGTTAGGGCACTAAACAAGTAGTTTAATTTTGGTAGAATTGTCATTTTTATTCTATTAGCTCTACCTATCCATGAGCAGTTGATATTTGTCCAGTTATTTAAATCTGATTTAATTATGTGTGAAGTGTTTCATAACTGTTTTCAAAAAGATTCTGAGTCTGCCTTGGCAAATAGACTTCCAGGTATTTTATATTGTCTGAGTTTACTTTGAATGGGATTTCTCTTTCTAGCTCTTGCTTCTGTATCTTACTAGTCATACATAGAAAAGTTGAGGATTATTTAGGGTTTATTTTATATCCTGTAACTTTGCTAAAATTACTAATTGTTTTCAGTAGTTTTTTTTTTTTGGATGATTTCTTGGGATTCTCTAGGTATACCACATTGTCATTTACAAAGAGTGAGAATTTTGTCTCTTCCTTCCCAAGTCTAATTCCTTCAGTTTTTTATTCTTCTCTAATTGCTAAAGCTAACATTTCTAATACATTATTGAATAGTAGTGGGGGTTATGGGCATCCTTGTTTCATCCCTTATCTTACTGGGAATGCCTCTAGCCTCTCTCCACTGAATATAATGCTTGTTGATGGTTTCAGATGACAGTGATTTTTATTCTAAAGAGTAGGAATGGGTGCTGTATTTTGTTAAGAGCTCTTTCAGCATCTATTAACATATAAGCATATATTTTCTGATAGGTTTGTTGTGGAAATAATTATACTAACCATTTTCCTAATATTGAATCAAACCTGCATTCCTGGGATAAATCCTACTTGGTCAAAATGTATTATTGTAGTGATGAATTTTTGCAATGGATTTGCTAAGAATTTATTTAAGGTTTTTGCATGTTTTATTCATTAGAGAGATAGACCTATAATTTACTTTTTCTATTTTAACTCTTCTTGGTTTAGGTATCAGCATTGTATTGGTGTCATAGAAAGAGTTAGGCAGAGTTCCAACTTCCCCTATTTTTCCAAAGAGTTTATATAGAATTGGAACCAATTGTTCCTTAAATGTTTGGTAAAATTCACTTGTGAATCCATCAGGCCCTGGATATTTTTTCTTAGAGAGTTCTATGATAGCTTGTTGAATTTCTTTTTTTCTGAGTATTTGCTTGTTGTGTTATTTAATCTCCTCTTCATTTAACCTGGGCAACTTACATTTTTGTAAATATTTGTCCATTTCACTTAGATTGTCAAATTAATTGGCATAGAACTGGGCAAAATATTTCCAAATTATGACTTTTATTTCCTCCTCATTGCTAATGAGTTCACCTTTTTCATTTGTAATACTAGAAATTTGGTTTTCTTCTTTTTTTAAATCAAATTCACCAGACATTTATCAATTTTATTGGTTTTTCCATAAAACCACCTCTTGGTTTTATTTATTGATTCAATAGTTATATTTTACTTTTGATTTTCTTAATTTATCCTTTATTTTTAGAATTTGTAATCTGGTATTTAATTGGGTGTTTTAAATTTGTTGTTTCTCTAACATATTTCATTGCATAATTAGCTTATTGATTTCCTCTTTCTATAATTTATTCATGTAAGCATTTAAAGATATATTAAAACCCCTGATAGTCACTTTGAGTGAATCCCATAAGTTTTGCTATGTTGTTTCATTATTGTCATTATCTAGGATAAAATAATTAATTCTTTCAATAATTCATTGTTTGATGCACACATTCTTCAAAATGATGTTGCTAAGTTTCCAATTAGTTCAGGGTCTAAATCTTCCTGGTACAATATTGCATATGGTTTTTATTGCATTGTAATCTGAGAAAGATGTATTCACTGTTTCTGTCTTTCTCTAACATATTATTAGATTTTTATGCCATAGTACATATTCAATATTTGTATAAGTGACATGTACTGCAGAGAAAAAAGTATATTCCGTCCTATCCATATTCAATTACCTCCAAAAGTCTATCATATCTAGGTTTTCTAACAATCTATTTACTTCCTTAACTTCTTTCTTATTTATTTTATGATTCGATTTATTTATATCTGAGAGTGGGAGGTGGAGGTCTCCCACTATTAGAGTTTTGCTTTTTTTGTCTTCCTTTAAGTCTTTCAGCTTCTCCTCTAAGAATTTTGGTTGCTATCCCATTGGGGGCATATTTATTCAGTATTGAAATAAATTTATGTCCATGGTAACTTTTAGGAGGATATAGTTTCCTTCCTTATCTCTTTTAACACTATCCATTTTTGCAGCTAATTTATCTGAGATAAGGATTCCTACCCTGCTTTTTTCACTTCAGCTGAAACAAAATATATTTTGCTCCAACCTTTTACCTTTACTGTATGTGTATCTCTCTGCTTCAAATGAGTTTCTTGTAAGCATCATATTGTCAGATTCTGGTTTTTAATCTATTCTTCCATTTGCTTAGGTTTTAATGGAGAAATCATCCTACTCACATTCAAAGTTATAATTACTAACTTTTTATTGCCCTCCATGGTAACTTCCCCCTGTTTGTATTTTTCCCCTTTCTCCCCCTTTCTGTAATCTCCAGTATTTTTTTCTGAATACCACTCTATCAGTGTATATCCCTATATCCCTCTATCTACCCCTCCCCTTTCTTTCCCCTTTCCCTTTTTTCCTTTTCCTTTCCATTCCTTCTGTTAGTTTCCCTTTTTCCTCCCCTTCCCTTTATCTGACTCCAACTCCCATTTTCACCTTTTAATAGTTGAAAGGTAAGATGTTTTTTAAGTTAACTGACCATGTGTGTAAGTTAACTTTAAGCCAAGTCTGATGAGAGGTAGACTTAGGTATTTCTCAACACCTTCCTTCTTCCCCTATAGTACCATAGTCTTTTGTACCTCTTAATGTAAAGAGATTTACTCCATTCAATCCCCTCCCTCCTCCTGTCTCCTTCCTGTAGCCCTTTTTAAGGAGGAAGTGTTTTTAAATCATTCAATCTGAGTCATAGAAAGTTCTGAGTATACAAAACTTCTGACTAAGTATATTCTCTCTCATAGAGTTACACTTCTTGAGAGTTTTTAGATTCTTTCTCCCAAGCAGGTATATAGTCAGTTTCATCCCATTGGATAGCAGTATCTTGGATAAGTCATGAGTGTCCATCACTTATGGCTAGGTATATTCTCTCTGTTAGAGTTACACTCTTCATCAGTTATGAGAGTCTTTTTTCCTCATGCTTGTATATAGCCAGTTTTATCTTATTGGATAGTAGGTTTTTTCTTTACCCCACCCTGTTTTTAATTTTTTTCATGTTTCTCTTGAACCTCCTATTTGATGTCCAAATGTTCTATTTAGCTGGTTTTTTTTTTTTATCAGGAATTGTTGGAAGTCTTCCATTTTTTTTAAATATCCATCTCTTCCCCTGAGAGAGAAGGTTCAGTTTTGCCAGTTAGTGGATTCTTGACTACATTCCAAGCTCCCTTGCTCTTTGGAATATCTTGTTCCAGGCCCTTTGATCCCTTAATGTTGATGAGGCCAGGTCCTGCATAATCCTTACTGTGGCTGCTTGGTACCTAAAATGTTTCTTTCTGGCTGCTTGGAGGATTTTCTCTTTTATCTGATAGTTTTTGATTTTGGACACCTTATTCCTTGGTATTTTCATTTTAGGATCTCTTTCTGGAGGGGAGCGATGTATTTTTTTCAATAACTATTTTGACCTCTGGCTCCATGATAGGAGGGCAATTTTCTGTCACTGAATCATGTAATATTAAGCTTGCGATTTTTTTTTCTTCAATGTTTTCAGAAATACTTATAATTCTCAGGTTGCCCCTCTTTGAACTATTCTTCACTTCTGTGGTTTTGCTGATGAGGTATTTTACATTTTCTTCTAATTTTCTACTTTTTTGTTTTGTGTAATAGGCTCTTGATGTCTCATAAAGTCATTAGTTTTCACAGACTCCATTCTTTTTTTTAGAGGACTTTTCTTCATTTAGCTTTTGCAACTCCTTTTCCAATTAGTCAATTCTATCTTTGAAAGTGCTTTCCATTTGACCAGTTGAGGTTTAGAGAGAATTATTTTCTTTTTTTATTTGTCCAATTGAATTTTCCAATGATTTATTTTCTTGTTGCAAGGTGTTAATCTTTTGTGTTTCTTTTCCCCAATTTTCCAATTTATTTTTAAACTCTTTCCTTATTTCTTCAAGGAAGACTTTCTGTGCTGGAGACCAGATCATATTATTTTCAGAGGTTCTAAGTCTCTCTGAGTTAGGTACTTTTTTTCCAAGAATTTTTCTATGGACCTTCCTTTTCCCTGGCCTTTCTTTATTTTACTAAAACCATGAGTTGGGGAGGGGCTGTTTTTTGATGAGATCCCTAGATTCATTACTCACTGAGTGTAAAATGTCCAGCTGTTCAGTAGAGGGTGCTGGTTGCTTTTTCTAGGGTGTTTGTGACCTTGATTGAGTTCCTCTCCCTTGGCCTGTAGGGAGTGATTGAAAGTTTTAAAAAATTTTGTCTTTGAACAATAATGGGTTATACCCTGGGGTTAGGTGATCACTCTCCCCATTGTCAACTGAGGTGGTTCTACTGCTCATACACTTGTGCTTGGGCCAAATGTAGTCTGTATTTGTCTTCGTTCTGGGAAGAGGCTTCAGCTGAAATGGAGGCCTGGACTCTGAGTTCCTCTGTAACAGATGAGCCCAGGGATGGTGTCTGTAACTCTCAGCCTCCAGAACTCTCCTTCTGGATCTGCCAGCAAGCTCCAGAGGGTCAGCACCAACAACAATGCCTCTACTCCCTAGTTGACCCAAGTGGATCAACCAGGTTCTAGCCCTGCAGTTGATCAAGCTAGTCTAGTTCACAGGCCCTCAGGGTCCCAGACTCCAATGCCTCTGCTAATGAGGCTAATCCAGGCTCCCAGGCACTCCCTGGTCCCATGCTCCCAGCAGACTCTACCCTTTGCTCCCCGACTCATCCATGATTGTGGAAGTCAAATCCTGAGGTAGATTTTCTTTTTCTTGGCTTTTCTTTCTTAGTTTTGTTGATTGGATTTCTGTTAAGAGGTGTGTTTCATATCATATACAGGGAAAGATCAGATTTTAGAACTGTTCCTGTCTTCTCTCTACCATCTAGGCCAGAAGTTCAATTTCTTAACAGCTTTGAACACAAGGAAATATGATGTCCTTTGCATAATTAGGATCTGCTAAGTATTTAGTGACTTCAGTATAGGAATTCCTATCTGTAAAAACAATTATCACTTACTAAGCAACCTTCTATTTTGAGTACTTTTTGATTAGAAATAGACTGATGCTCAAACAATAGAATTGCAGCATAGCAGTAAACTCATTTTCAACTCTTTTCAGCTTCAAAAGATTTACCATTCTTCTCCCTGCTGTAGCCTAGCATTCATGAACAAAAGATTTTTAACAAAGTTTAATTAGGAATTTGAATTGGGGGGCAGACCCAAGATGGTGACAAGAAGTGACCCAGTCTTAGGCACTCTGTGATAAAACTTGAAATTAAGGACTCTAACTAAACTTTCGAGAGACAGAACCCACAAAGGGACTCGATGAGGCAGTTCTCATACTCAAGGTAACCTGGAAAAGAGCAGAAAGGCTCTGCTCCCCACGTCAGAGGGGTGGCCTGCCAGAGGGGTAGCCCGCCAGAGCCAAAGAACTTCAGCCTCCCAGAGGCAGCCCCAGGACGCTGGGAGCCATGGCTCACAGAAGCAGGGGAGTCTCCTGAGCTGCAACCTGGGGAGCACCGGGCACAAAGTGGGGGAACAATGGGGAACTTCTGCCAGAGCAAGCACCTGGAGCCCAGCCCTCAGGACACACAGCAAGTAGCTTGGTCTTTAGGCAGCCCAGATGCAGAAACAGAAGCAGGTGGAGCCAGTAAGCAGGATCCCCCCAGGGCATAAGCCCATTGAGCTGAGGGAGGGGAGTGAAGAGAGACTGCAGAGCTCTGTTCTCTGCCCCTGGAATAGGACTCTGGGGTTCTGACTACATTCAGATCCTGATCCCAGTCTAGGCCCCCCATAGAACAGCAGGGCCCCCCTCACCTCAGCCTCGTGGCAGAGGGGGGTGCCTCTGGTCATTCACAGGCCAGGAGGGAGGACAGACCCTCACACACTGAGACTCTTGTGGGAGTGTCCCAAATGCTCAGGAAACACCCCCAAACCAGGCTTAGTCTGGGAAAATAAGCAAGCAGAGAAATAAGAGGAACACCATTGAGAAATACTTTGCAAATGAGCCCAAGAAGGATCAAAATACTCAGTCTGAAGATGAGGAAGCACAAGATCCTGCATCTAAAGACTCCAAGAAAAACAGAAATTGGGCTCAGGCTATGACAGAGCTCAAAAAAGACTTTGAAAATCAAATGAGGGAGTTGGAAGAAAAACTGGGAAAAGAAAGGAGAGAGATGCAGGAAAAAAACATGAAAATGAAGTCAGCAGCTTAGTCAAGGAAATCCAAAAAAAAAAATGCTAAAGAAAATAGCATGCTAAAAAACAGCTTAAGTCAAATGGACAAAACAGTTCAAAAAGTTATTGAGGAGGAGAATGCCTTAAAATGCAAAATTGGACAGATGGATAAAGAGATAAGAAAACTCTCTGAGGAGAACAAATCCTTCAGACAAAGAATAGAATTCAGGGAGATTGACAAATTTACCAGAAATCAGGAATCAATACTTCAAAACCAAAAAAATGAAAAATTAGAAGAAAATGTGAAATATCTCATTGAAAAAGCAATTGATATGGAAAACAGACTTAGGAAAGATAATTTAAAAATTATTGGAATACCTGAAAGTCATGATCAGGAAAAGAGCCTTGACATCATTTTCAAAGAATTACTACCTGAAATTTCCCTGATATTCTTTAATCAGAGGGAAAAATAGAAATGGAGAGAATACACTGATCCCCCCGAGAAAGAGATCCCAAAAAACCAACCCCTAGGAATATTATAGCCAAGTTCCAGAATTCCCAAGTTAAAGAGAAAATATTACAAGGAGCCAGAAGGACACAGTTCAAATATAATGGAGCTGCAATCAGGATCACACAGGACTTAGCAGCAACTACATTGGAAACTCGTAGGGCTTGGAATACAATATACCGGAAGGCAAAACAGCTTAGAATGCAGCCAAAACATAGCTGTGTGATCTTTGGGTGTCTGAGGCCGGATTTGGACCCGGGTGCTCCTGGCTCAGGGGCTAATGCTCTGCCTGCCACCCAGCCACCCTTACTATGATTACTATTTTATTTTATTTTGGGTCTTTTTTCCCCTTTTTGGTTATTGCAGGGCAGTGGGCATCAGGTGGCTTGCATGTCACACAGTTGGGTGTTTGTTGGGTCTACTGGGCTGGATGTGGGCTCGGTTGCTCGTGGCTCCAGGGCTGGTGATTCGTCCATTGCGCCACCTGGCCATACCTACAATTATTACTATTTTTTTTAATTTTAATTTTTTTTCTCTCCCCTTTATTGCCCAAGCAAGTCTATATTCATGGAGTGGAGGGGTATTTTGTTTACTCTTAAATAAGAATATTTTATTAATGTAAAAAAATGACATTTGTACAAAATAAGAATTTAAAAAAATAAAATAAAATATAAAGAAATGATATTTGAACTGGATTTCAATATATGGTTCTTCCATATTTAACTACTTTTCTGTTGCGACTCAGTAGTAGATTTTTGGGATGCCTAGTCCACATAAGATTGTTTTTTAAAATACACAGTAGAATCTTTTATAATGGACCTTTAGCTCAGGAGAAAGAATTTAAAATGCATTTTTTCCAGCCTGGATTAATCTTTTTCTTCTCCTCTCTGCTTCTCAGAAACGATTCCTTGTAAAGAATTTTTTTAAAAGTATAGAAATCAGTTCAAAAAAATGAATCATAACAAATAATTTTGACATTTTAGCCAGAGTCCAAAACCTCTTTATAGCCAGAGTCCAAAACTTCTTCAAAATAAATGGGGAATCTCTTGTATCTTTGAGCCTAAGCAGTATTATTTTAATTGTAGATTATTTTCATTTTTTAATATTGCTATAATTATGTTATATAATATTTTATCATTGTCGTCATTTAATATATTTTCCTATTTCTCTTTGCTTCACTTCAAATCAATTCAAATACATTTCAGCATTCTTCTAAGAATTCATTTTATTTATCGATTCCCAACAACAGAGCAATATATGAATATCTTCATGCACTACACATTTTTAAAATCATTCCCAATTGAAAGAGTAATGATTTTTGATACTTTTTAATAAAATGATCAACTTTGGTAATGTCTTTTTGTTTCTGTAGCAGCAAAACTAGGTCACATGCTAATTAAATCTAATTTAATTTGATTTGTGATTCAATCATGCCTTTCACAATTTTGTTGTATACAGCTTTGTTAATATTATAGTTTCACAATAACATACAGTTCTCACATTCATTGAAAAGCACTGTTACAGAGGATATTTCTCTCTAAATATTTTTCATGTATGATTATTTTCAAAATATTATTCTAAAGGATTTTTCCCATAAAATATGTCTACATGATGTTCATATTATAGATGTTAATAAATATCATACTGTTTACACATAATATTTTATATACCAATATATCCCCACCACCTTTTAATATTTCAGAAATGCAATAGGAGTCACTATCTTTCAAATAGTAAGAAGACCTGGGCTTGCATCTCAGTCTTTGGTATTTAACAACTGTTAAGTCACATTATCAAGTCACTGATTGTCTCTGAGACATAAACAACTAAGATTTTTCAGTTTCAGATGGGTTATACATTGATGGAGGAAAATACCACATTGAAAGATAATCAGAAATAATTCATCTATTAATTTATGTTTATCAACCACTTTTAAGCAAGGAAGTTTGATAATCCCTTTTTAAAAAAGAAGTCATCTTAGAAATTGCAAATTAACTAGACACACTAACATAAATGGGTAAATATTTAGGAATGGATCTTCAAAAACTCTGGATACAATTTTGAACTTATTTAAATAATTTTAACATTTTAAAATCTGCATTGCTAGAATTTAACCATTAGTTTCTGAAATATGTACATCAAACAACACAATGACTCAAGGCCTGATTTTTTCATCTTTGTCTTTATCAGATATATTAATGCTCACACTGAGAATGTAACAATCAGCTCTCTCAAGTTTGTATGAGTACAATTCAGTGAAAAGTACCATTGCAAAAAAAGATCTTTCCTAATTTTACTGTTAAAGAAAATGGCACATGAAATAAGATAGGAAATATTGTATATTATATGCATAAGAATCATTGAAGTTTTTAATAATAATTTATATGCTAAAATTGTAATTCTTTCACCTTGGTAGAGGGCAACTGATATTTAGAAATACATAGGATTTGTTTATATAAGTATATAAGTTTATATTCATAGATATATGTATTTATGTATAATGGAACACAAATAGGACAATAAGTGCTGTAAAATGAGGAAATAAATTTGATTCAATTTTGTGGGCATTTTTTATTTTAATATGTAGTACAGGAGCATCATGATGATGTGTAATGAGTCAGGATAAAACATGCATAAATATATGTACTGTCAATTTGCAAGTGGTTTGTTTTTTCTTTGTAGATTTTATGTGGAAATTAGTTTTCTCCAGAATGATAAAAAAGAATATACCAAGGAGATAAGTTGACAAAATGAATAAAATTCCCATTTTTATGTCTGCTTTTATTCACCTTCCATTTCCTACATACTTTTTTATTTATAAGTTGGAATTTAATTATGAGGAATGTCAATATGCAAATTTGAGTATAGCAAGACCCTGTGACATATTTCTTTCCCACAGGGCAAAATTTGCATTCTACAATCTGCATATTTGGATGTTTTTAGATAGGCAGCACTACAGCAGTCTTGATTTACTCACAAATTCCTCAATAAGAATGCATTATATGGTTTCATTAGGATTTGAGTCATTAATCAGTAGACACCTTATTGCAGAGAGGCACACACCATCATTTTCCAGTTCTTCACTTGTTCACTTCATTTATTAATCCACACAATATTTATTGAGCACTTATTATATACCATCATAATGCCTTACTTTTTAATGTGTTTTGCAGTTTATAAAGCAATTTCCTCAAAAGAACCCTGTAAGTCAGATAGTGTTCATATAATTTTTCCAATTTTGTAGATAAGGAAACTGAAGCTTAGACATTTTGTTACTACCTAGTTACTAGGTAGCTATGAATAATCCTTAAATATAGCAGCCTCATGAGTATGGTAAAAACTTGAAACAGTTCTTCAGCATATCCTTAATCTACCTAAAGCTGATATGAGTTTGTACAGAATTTGAGGATGACCATATGACATAAAATATGAAAGAAAAAGACATAGAAAAGATAAGTATGAAAAGGTCTTTTTATGAATTTTGGCTATTCCCATAAATGCTTGGAATTTAGTTGTTCTTAACTTTTTTCTGTTCTGGGACTGAGGAGGTCTAAGCCCAGTAAAGGAATTAATGCTAATGAAAATCCTTAATTTTGTGTAAATCATAGTACTAGCAAGCTTCAATGAGAAATTAAATGTTTTGCTGAGATCCTTATAAAAAGTGTGAGTGAGTAGTTAGATGTGGACCCAGATTTTACTATCCCTAAGGCCAAATTTCTCTTCACTTGAACTAATAGGAATCTATTAATTATATGAATTTACATAGACAACTTGGGCAAATAATTATTTTAAACATTTTTAGGCCCAGTTTGCATTTGTTAATCCTCTACATTTCCCTCATTTATTACCACTTTCTGAACTGAAAACATTTGTTTTCTAATAGATATTGCTTATTGAAAGCCTGTAATCATATATTTTCTGAAAAGATTTTTAACATGAGATAAAAGAAAAATCAATCTGCCTTTACCTAATGCTTTACCTAAAGTAAACTTTTTCATTTCCAGAAAATATTTTAAATTGCTCAATCAATTTGTTTTAAAATGTTTCCCACCTATCTAGACTCTTTCTGAAAATCAAACATGGCAAGGAAAGCTCCTTGTATAAAATCTGTGGCAAGCATGAACTATATTTTTTGGAAAGTGAATGAGGAAGTCTGCATTTGCATGACTTTTAGCCAACTTCAGAACTAAACATATCCCAATAAGCTTCAGGAAAGCATTCACAATTGGTAAATAAATCGCTAAATATTTTGATCTTTGCCAATCACTCATTTTAATAACAGTGATGAAAAGGATCATAGGAATGTCAGATCATTTCCTTCTTACGTACAACACTGTCGAATGATATCTATAGACTGGTTATATCAGCCAAATGTGCTTTTAAACTCAAAAGAGGTTTTATTCCAATTTTTTGAAATGTTGCCAAAGTGAATTAAACCTGAATAAATGAGAAACTAATTGTTTGCAAAATAAAAAGACCAATTCAAATCAATAAATAACTCTAATATTTAACACTATTTCTGCAAATTCATTTGACTTACCTTAGACTAGGATATATACCACCTGTAACAAGAACTGAATCCAGAAATGTATAATTAAATTATGGAAACATAGGCTGCTGAGATTGGAATCAGAAATACTATAGATCTAAGTTCAAATCTAATTTCACAAGACTAAAAAATGACTTCCTAATAGGTTGTATTGCCTTTGAAGTTATGATGGCAACAAAAAACTCAATAAGAATGATTGGTGTACTAAATAAATTTTGTTAGGTAAATGTGTTGGAGAATGGTGCTTTTGCAATATATTTTATTTGGGTTTTTCCCAACTACTTACAGTGGAAGTGTATATGAGTCATTTTTTTTGCAAGATTTTGTGATTTACAATTTTTCTCCCTTCCCTTCCCTCTCCCCCACAGAAAGCAATCCAATATAAGCTTTACATGTGTTACCCTGATACGATGAACACGTTATGAGGGAAGAATCAGGTCCAATAGGAAGAAAGAAAACCACAGAGATAACAAAAGTAGACAATATATAAGATAGTATTTAAAAAATGAAGGTAATAAACTTTGGTCTTCATTTAAACTTCACAGTTCCTTCTCTAGATGGAACATCTCTGGATACAAATGGTATTTTCCTTTACAATTCTTTTACAATTATCTTTGATTATTAATAGTACTGCTAAAATTAAGAGGTTCATCATGGTTGATCATCATCCCATGTTGTTGTTAGTGTGCATTTCACTCAGCATCAATTCATACAAGTCTTTACAGGTTTTTCCTGTAATCCTATCCCTCATGATTTCTTATAGAACAATAGGGTTCCATCATATACATATAACACAATTTGCTCAGCCATTCCCTAATTGATGGCATACCAATCTTCATTCCCAATTCTAGTTTCTTCAATTTCTTTTTCTTTTCTTTTTGCGAAAGCTCACATTTCCAATAAAATATTGAGTAATAGTCGTGAAAATAAGCATTATTGTTTCACCCCTGATCTTACTGGGAATGTTTTTAGCTTATCCCCATTACATTTACTGTTTGGGGATACTGCTTATCATTTTAAGAAGCAATTCATTCATTTATTCTGATTTTCTCTAGCAGTTTTAGTAGGAATTGGGGCTTTGTTTTGTCAAAAGCTTTTTTCAGCATATATTGAGATAATCACGATTTCTTTTAGCTTTGTTATTGCTAATTATGTTGGGTGCTTTCCTAGTAGAGAACCAATCCTGCATTCCTGGTATATCCTGCTTGATCATAAAGTATTCTCCTAATGATAATTTGTTGTAATCACTTTGCTAAAATCTTATTCAAAATTTTTACATCTATATTCATTATGGAAATTGGTCTATCATTATCTTTCTTTATCTTGACTCCTTTTGGTTTAGATATCAGCATAATATTAGGGTCAAAGAAGGAATTAAGCAGAATTTCATCTTTACCTATTTTTCCAAATTGTTTATGTAAAATTGGAACCAATTGTTCCTTGAATGTTTGATAGAATTCATTTGTGAATTCATTCTGGAGAATTTTTTCTTAGGGAGTTCCTTGATGGCTTGTTGAATTTATTTTTCTGATATAGGGTTAATTAAATATTTAATTTCCTCTTCTTTTAACCTGAGCAATTTATATTTTTGTAATTATCCATCCATTTTACTTCTATTACCAAATTTATTGTTATAGTTTGCTAAAATAGTTCTAAATTATTACATTAATTTCCTCTGCATTGGTGGTGGAAATAATCTTTAGCATTTCCGATACCAGTATTTTGGTTTTCTTTCTTTTTTAAAAAATCTAATTAACCCATTGTTTGTCTATTTTATTGTTTTTTTATAAAGCCAAGTCTTTGCTTTATTAATTAGTTCAGCATTTTTCTTGATCTTGATTTTATTAATTTCACTTTATTTTCAGAATTTCTAATACACTATTTGGTTAAGAATTTTTAATTTACTCTTTATTTTTTATTTTTATTTTAGTTGAATGTACAGTTCAGTAATCTCTTGTATCTCTATTTTGTTCATGTAAGTATTTAGAGATGTATTACCCCTAATAACGGCTTTGGCTGTATCCCAAAAGTTTTGGAATGCTTTCTTGTTATTGTCATTGTCTTACACAAAATGATCAATTTTTGTCTATGATTTGTTCTTTGAGACACTTATTCTTTAAAATTATATTATTTAGTTTCCAGTTACACTTAGGCCTTTCTCTCCATGGCCATTATTTGCATGTGATTTTAGTGCATCAAGGGCTGAATATTATGCATTCAATATTTCTGATTATCTGCATTTTATGGGGATTTTATGCCTTAAAATATGGTCAATTTTTGTTCCACAGGAAAAAAGATGTATTCCTTTCTATCTCCATTCAATTTTCTCTAGAGGTCTGTCATATCTAAGTTTTCAAACAATCTATTCACTTTTAACTTCTTTTTTTATTTCATAGTTAGATTTATTTTATTCTGAGAGAAGGAGGTTGAGGCCCCCTCCAATAGATTTACTGTCTATATCTTCCTCTCATTTAACTTATCCTCTCAATTTGGATGTTATACTTCTTGATGCACACATGTTAGGTATTGAAATAGTTTCATTGTCTATGATAGCTTTTAGAAGGACATAGTTTCCTTCCTTTTTCTCTTTTAATGAATTCTACTTTTGCAATTGCTTTATCTGAGGTAGTTTGCTATTACTGTTTTTTTTTTATTTCCCCAACTAAAGTATAACATATTCTTCTCCATTCTTTTACCTTTGCACTGTTTATATCTCTTGGCTTCACATGTGTTTCTTACATATAGCATATTGGGGGATTCTGGTTTTTAATCCACTCTACTATCCTCTTCCATTTTATAGGAGAGTTCATCCCATTCACATTGAAAGTTATAATTGCTAATTCTTTATCCATGCTATAATCCCTCCATTTGTATTTTCCCCTTCTTTTACTGTATCCCTCTTCCCCAGTATTTTGCTTCTGAATACCACCTCCCTCAGTGTTTACCCACTTGTATCCAACTACCTCCCTTTTCATTCCCTTAGCTTTTCCCCCATTTTCCTTCCTTACTTCCCTCTCCTTCCCTTAACTTGATAGTTAAAATAAATTTCTAAACTAAACCTAATGTGTGTGTTAATCCTTTTTTGAGCCAGATCTGATGACAGTAAGATTAAGGCAGTTTTCACCTCCTTAATTCTTTCCCTCCATTGAACTAGGTCCTTTACACCTCTTCATGCAATGTTATTTACCCCATTCCAATTCCCTCTTCCTCCCATCTCTTGAATGTTTCCCCTTTTAGTGTGATATGTGTGTGTGTAGATTATATATATATATATATTTAAATCATTCCATCAAAGTCATGGACATACCACAAATGTCCTTACTTTCAGCTGAAGTATATTCCCTCTAATGAATCGCAATCCTCAATAGTTATGAAAATTGTCCTCTTAGCAGGGGATGCAATCCAATTAATCTTATTGTATAATGGTTCTTTTTTTTTTGTTTTCTTCTCTTTACTTTTTCATGTATCTCTTGAGTCTCCTATTTGAAGATCAAATTTTCTGTTTAGCTCTGGTCTGTACATCTAGAAAGACTGAAAGTCACCTATAATCCTGACTGTTACTTCTTGGTATTTGGATTGTATCTCTCAAGCTGCTTGCAGAATTTTCTCTTTGATTTTATCATTCTGAAGTTTGGCCACAGTATTCCTTGGTGTTTTCATTTTGGGATCCCTATCAGGAGGGGATCAATGACTATTTTACTGGTTCAAGAAAATGGGGGCAGTTGTCATCAACTATATCTTTTTGTTGTTGTTGCTGTTAAAGGTTTTCAAGTAAGCCTATGATTTTTTTTAGGTTTTTGCAAGGCAAAAGGGGTTAAGTGGCTTGCCCAAGGCCACACAGCTAGGTAATTAAGTGTCTGACACCAGATTTGAACCCAGGTACTCCTGACTCCAAGTCCAGTGCTTTATCCACTACGCCACCTAGCTTCCCCCAAGCCTATTATTTTTAAATTGTCTCTCCTGGATCTTTTTTCCCCATCTCAATTGTTTTGTCAAAGAGGTATTTTAAATTTTCTTCTCTTTTTTCAATTTTTTTCATTTTGTTTAATAGATTGTTTGTGTTTCATGGAGTCAAAATTTTCTAGAAATTCCATTTCTCCATTTCTCTCTTTTCTAAAAAAGAAAAGAATGTTCTTTATTTATTTTTGCATGTCCTTTTTCTAATTTGCCAGTTCTCTTTTGGAAGGAGTTTTGCTTTTCCATTTGACCAACTATGTTTTAAGGGCATCATTTTCTTTTTGCATTTGACAAATTTTATTTTTAAAGGATTTGCTTTATTTTTTGTTGTAAGAAGGTAATTTTCTCTTCCATAGTCTTAATTTTCTCTTGTATTTCTGTTCCTAATTTTTCCATTTTCTTTTTGATCTCCTTTCTGGTATCTTCTAAAAAATCTTTCTGAACTATAGATCAATTCATATCTTCCTCTGAAGTGTCATCCCATCTGTCCTCCTTTTCTGAGCTAGTGTCCTTGTCCCCAAGGTAACATTCTAAAGATCCTGCTTTGCCTTTGCCTTTCCTCTTTTTGAGATATTAGCTTTTCCAAGAGTCTTTTGTAGGTAATAGGGATGGTTCACAACTATCAAAATGAGCAAAAAACCCAAACAAACAAAAATATATATAAAGGTACTATTCTGACAGGGACAACAAAAATGTTATCTCAGAAGAAGAAAACAGTGGCAAATTGCCTCTATGGGAAGTTGTCCAAACTGGACCAGAACTGAAACTATAATATAAAATGGCAGTTATCAAAACTGGCTAAGTAATTGAGTAATGGACAAATGCAGAAGAGTAGGTACAAAATAAACAGTAGTAAATGGGTATAGTAATCTATTGCTTGACAAACCCAAATACATTAACTTCTGGATATAAACTCCCTATTCAACAAAAACTTCAGGAAAAGTAGAAAATATTACAGCAAAACTTGACATAAATCCACATCTCATACCCTATACAAAAATATGGTCAAAATGGGTGCAAGATTTAGACATCAATGGTGATACCATTGATAAAGTAAGAGAACAAGTCATACTTTCTCATTTGAAATGATATAGAAGGGAGAAATTTATGACTGAACATGAAAAAGATAACATTATAAATTACAAAATATATGACTGTGAATTTATTAAATTGTAAAGCTTTTGCACAAATAAAACCAATGTATTAAAGATTGGAAGGAATAAAGAAACTAGAAAACAATTTTCCACAGCTAGTGCTTCTAATAAAGGACTCATTTCTAAAATACTTTGGATATTGATAAATATTGAAAAATACTAACTATTGATAATTAGTTAAAGGATATGAAAGGGTAGTTTTCAGATACAGAAATAAGTATTATTTATAGTTGTAAGAAAAATGCAACAAATAATTATTGATAGAGGAATGAAAATTAAAGCATCTCTGAGCCTAATCAGAAAGGCTAAAATGAAAGAAAAGTAACATGATCAATGATGGAGAGTATGTGGGAAAATTGTGAAAAGTATTGAACTGATACATCCATTCAGGAGCTTACTTTGGAAATATACCCGAAGTATGATAAAAAAATTTGCAAATTCATTGATCTAGCAGATTCTTTGATCTAACTAGACCTGTATAACGAAGACCTGTATACCAAAGAGAACATCAAAACGGGAAATGTTTTACACATTCAACAATAATTTCACTAACTCTTTTTGCAATGACAAAAATTTGGAAATTTATGGCATAAGAATGTTATTAATATTATTGTTCTCTAAGAAATCATTAAAAACTTGATTTCAGAGATGTATGGAAAGACTTACATGATCTTATCCTGAGTGAACCAAGAGAACACTGTACATTTTAGCTGCAATATTTTGAGATGATTAACTATGATATCTAGAGCTCTGCTCAGCAGTTTATTGATCAAGGACAAACCTGAGAAACCTGTTAAGGAAAATGCCAGCCCCAGCCAGAGAAAAAATATAGAGATTCCAAATGCAGAGCAAAGCAAATTATAATCACATTTTTAAAGTTTGTTGTTTTTTTCCTTGTTCATATTATTTTACTTTTTCCTTAAATTTCTCCTTAACAACATGAATCTTGTGGAAATATATGCAAAATTGTACATGTATAGCTTTTACCAGATTGTGCCCCTCACATAAGAGGAAAAAGATGGAAGAAATTGTGGAATTCATAAACTTGCAAATATATTAATGTTGAAAGTTACCTTTTCATTTAATTAGAAAAATTAAGTGAAATGTCAATAAAAAAAGAATGAGTGGGTCAAATACCATTCATAAAAATAAGTAATACTTCATCCAAGGCAAGGACAATAATTAGACAACATACCAAAACCTGTATGATAAAGAAAAATATGCTGTTTGGGGGAAATTTTGTATCTATAAATATTTACAAGAATAAAAAAGAGAAAGAGGAGTTCAGTGAATTCTGCATTGACTAAAACCGCTAGAAAAAGAAAAATTAAAAATATCTGATAAAATAGGAAATTAGAGATGCTGTGAATCAAATTAGAGATTAATAAAATTGAAAATAAGAAAACAATTGAATTAATATTGATGAGTTGACTTTATAGAAAACCAACAAAATAGATAAAACTTTCATTGATTTAAGAAGAATAAAAATCAAAATACCAGTATCAAAAATGAAAATAATGAATTCAACAATGAGGAGGATATTGAAGTAGTAATTTGGGAGTTATCTTGCCTAACTATCATCAATAAATGTAACAATCTAAGTAATTGAAATGGATGAATATTTACAAAAATATACATTTCCTCAATCTGCAGAAGAGTAAATTGAATTCTTAAATAACCCCAATTTAGGAAAAAAGAAAATTGATCAATTATTGGCTGATAGCCAACCCAGAAAGAGTCTGAACAGAGAAAGAAAATTATAAAGCAATTTTCCTATAAATATTGACAGAAAACATTTAAATAAAATATTAGCAAATAATTTAAAAGTTATCACAAGAATATGATCAGATAGGATTATAACAGGAATACTGAACTAATTTAAAATGAGGTAAACTATCTGCATAATTGATTATATCAATAAGAAAACCAACAGAAATCATGTGATTTTCTCACTAGATGCTGAAAAAACCTTTGATGAAATTCAATACCAATTCTCATAAAAATATTAGAGACCATGGGGAAAAAATGAAGTTTGTCTTAAAATGTTATGCTATCTATCTACAACCATCAACAAGCATTATATATAATGGGGATAAGTTAGAAGCATTACCAAAAAGAATAGGAGCGAAACAAGGATGTCTATTATCACCATTATTTAGCAATGAGAGATTAAAAAAATTAAAGAAATTAGAATAGGCAAAGAAGAAGCAAAGGTCTCACTCTTTGCATATGATATGAAGATATAATTAGGAGCAGATAGGTGGTGCTGTGGATAGAGCACCAGCCCTGGTGTTTGGAAGATATAAAATCAATTTTAACCCCTGACCCTCAATAGTTACTGAACTTAGGCAAGTCATGTAACCCCATTGACTTCTAAAAAAAGAAGAAAAAAAGAGGAAAGTGTACCTACAGTATACCAGAAAATCAACTAAATACTATTTGAAACAATAAATTGCAGTAAAATTTCAGTGTGTAAAATAATACCACATAAATCATCTGCATTTCATTGTATTTCCAACTAAACAAAGTCACAAAAGATAGAATGAGAAGTTCCAGTTAAAGGAACTATAGATGTCATAATATAGTTGGGACTTTACCATCTAAGACAAAACCAGAAACTATATGAGAACAATTTTCCCACAAATAATATGAGATCTAAAGCTAATAAACTATCAATTTTCCACAAGTAGGCTGAAATAATATAATAAAAGACAATAGTATCAAAATAAATTACTTATTCAGTGTTCATACCATTCAAATGAACAAAAAATTAATTTTAATTGAACTATGAAACATATAACAAAAATTAATCTGGAAGAACAAAAGGTCAAGAATTTCAATGGAATCAATTAAAAAAGAAAGAGTATAGTTGTAGGAGAAACAGTCATAAAAAACTCTTTTTTATTGGCTAAGAAATAGTGTGGTGTATCAGAGGAATAGATTAGTAGTGAATGGAATAGAAGTAGCTGTAAATGACTATGGTACTCGACTGTTTGATAAACCCAAAGACTTGATCTTCTGGCACTAGAATTCACTCTAATGAAAACTACTGCAAACACTGGAAAATAGTATGGCAGAAACCAGTCATAGATCAAAATCTCCTACCTCATATAAAAATAAGATTGAAATGGGTAGAATATGTGAACATCAAAGATGATTTCATAATCCCATTAGAAGAATCAGTAATAGGATATTATGGGTTTATAGAAAAAAGAGGAGTTTATGACTGATGGAGAGATGTAAAGCAATATAAAATGTAAAATGGATAATATTTATGACATTAAATTAAAAATGTTTTTGCAGAAATTTGGAACATTTTTTCATTTGCATATATATATATATATATATATATATATATATATGTATAGCTTTAATTTCTTCATTTGAAAACTGTCTGTTCATATCCTTTGACCATTTATCAACTGGGGAATGACTTGTGTTCTTATAAATTTGATACAATTTTCTATATATTTTAGAAATGAGACCTTTATCAGAACTCCTGGTGTGAAGATTGTTTCCGAACTTTCTGCTTTTCTACCTATTTTTGGCAGTTTTGCTTTTATTAGTGCAAAACCATTTTAATTTAATATAGTCAAATCATACATTTTGCAGTTAATAATGTACTCTAATTCTTATTTAGTCATAAATTTATCCCTTTTACATAGATCAGATAGATCGAATATTTTTTCATCTATTCATTTATCTATTGTATCACTCTTTATGTCTAATTTTGACCTTATTTTGGTCTAGCATGTGAGATGTAGATCTATACCTAGTCTTTGCCAAACTATTTTCCAGTTTCCCCAACAATTCTGTCACGTAGTAAGTTCTCATTCCAGAGACTGATATCTTTGGGTTTGTCAAAGAGTAGATTGCTGTAGTCATACACTGCATTTTTTTGAACCTATCCTAATCCATTGATCCATTACTCTATTTCTTTAATCAATACCAGGCAGTTTTGATGACTTTGGCTTTAAGGTATAGTTTTAGATCTGGTAGAGCTAGGCAACCTACTTTTACATTTTTTTCATCAGTTCCCTTGCTATTCATGCCATTTTCTTATTCCAGATGAATTTTGTTACTGTTTTTTTCTTGCACAGTAAAGTATTTATTTGGTTGCTTGATTTGATATGGAACTGAATAAGTAATTTAATTCGGGTAGAATTGTCATTTTTTGTAATAGCTCAACCTAACCATGAGCATTTGACATTTTTCAATTTTTAGAAGTGACTTTGTATGGGTGAAAAGAGCTTTACAGCTGTGTTCATATAATTTCTGGGTTTGTCTGGGGAGGTAGATTCCCAATTATTTAATGTCATATACAGTTATTTTAACTGGAATTTCTCTTTCTATCTCTTGTTCTTGGTCTTTGTTATTCATATATAGAAATGCTGATGATTTATGTGTTTCTATTTTATAGAATGCTACTTTGCTGAATTTGTTAAACATTTCAAGGTGTTATTTAGATGATTTTCTTGGATTCCCTAGGTATACCATCATATCATCTGCAAAGAGTTACAGTTTTGCATCCTCATAGTTTATTCTGATTCTTTCCATTTCCTTTTCTTCTCTTATTGATAATGCTTACATTTCTAATACAATATTGAATAGTAATGGCATCCTTATGGGCATACTTGTTTCACCCCTGAATTTATTGGAAATGCTCTGAGATTATTCACATTAAATATTATATTTTTGATGCTTTTAGATAGATACTGTTTAATATTTTAAGGAAATCTTCATTGATTCATTTGCTTTCTGGTGTTTTTAAGGGTAATGGATATTATTTTTATCAAAGACCTTTTTCAGCATCTATTGAGATAATTATACAGTTTCTGTTGGTTTTTCTGTTGATATGTTTAATTATCTTGAGTGTTTTCCTAATGTTGAACTATCCCTGCCTCACTGGTATAAATTCAACTTGATCATGGTTTATTATCCTGGTAATAACTTGCTGTAGTCTCATTATTAAAATAGTGTTTAAGACTGTTGCATCAATATTCATTAGGCTTTACAATTTTCTTTGTGTGTTTTGGTTCTTCCTGGTTTAGATAACAGTATCACATTGTGTCATAAAATGAGTTTGGTAGATCTTTCCTTTCTTATTTTTTAAAAAATAATTTATGTAGAATAGGAATTAATTGTTCCTTAAATGTTTGACAGAATTCACTTGTAAATCCATCTGGCCTGGAGACTTTTTCTTAGAGAGTTTATTGATGTTTTCTTCAATTTCTTTTTCTAAAATGTGGTTTTTAAAGCATTTTATTTCCTCTTCTGTTAATCTGGGCAGTTTGTATTTTTGTAAATATTCATCAATTTTGCTCAAGTTGTACAGTTTATTGGCATGCAGTTTAGCAAAGTAGTACCTAATTATCTCTTTAATTTCCTCCTCACTGGGAGTTAGTTCACACTTTTCATTTTTGGTACTAGTTCTTTGGTTATCCTCTCTCATTTAAAAATCAGATTAAACAGTGGTTTCTCTTTATTTTATAACCTGTTAGATTTATTTATGAGATAAATGTTTTTTTTTGTTTTCTGTTTTCTTAATTTCTCCCTTGGTTTTCAGAATTTCTAGTTTGGTATGTAAGTGGGGAAATTTAATTTGTTCTTTTTCAAGTTTTTTAAGAAGCATGCCCATTTCATTGCTCTCTTCTTTCTCTATTTTGTTCATCTAAGCAATTAGAGATGTAAAGCTTCCCATCAAAACTGCCTTGTCTGCATCCCATAAATTTTGGTTTGATGTCTCATTATTATCATTTTCTTGGCTATAATTATTGATTATTTCTATTATTTGCTGTTTGATCCACCCATTAAATAAGATAAAATTATATAATTTACAATTTGTTCTTGTTTAATCTTTCCCTGAACTTTATTACATGTACTTTTTATTGCATCAATATCTGAGAAGTGTGTGCTTTATTATTTCTGCCTTTCTGCATTTGATTCTCTTTTTGTGCCCTAGGACATGGTCAATTTTAGTGAAGGTGACATTTACTGCCAAGAAAAAGGTATTCTCTTTTCTGTCCCCATTAAAGTTTCTCCAGAGTTCTATCATATCTAAGTTTTCTAAGATCACATTCAAATTCTTAACTTCCTTCTTGTTTATTTTGTTGTTAGATTTATCTAGTTCTGAGAGAGGGAGGTTGAGATCTCCCATTATTAAAGTTCTGCTGTCTATTTCTCCTTGTAATTCACTCAACTTTTCCTCAAGGAATTTGGACCCACTAGGTACATCCATGTTTAGTAATGATATAGCTTCATTTCTAATGGTACCTTTTAAGAAGATGTAGTTTCCTTCCTTATCCCTTTTAATGAGATCGATTTTTGCTTTTTATTTTACCTGAGATTAGAATTGCTACTTCAGATCTTTTACTTCAGTGGAAGGAGCTTACATTTACTTCAACCTTTTACATTTACCCTATGTGTATCTCTCTGCTTCAGATATTTCTTGTAAACAATATATTGTAGGAGTCTGTTTTTTAATCTATTTTCTTATCTTTTTCTGTTTTATGGGAAAGTTCATCCCACTCACATTTACAATTAAGATTACTAATTCTTTATTTCCCTCTATGCCATCTTTATACATTTACATTTATCTCTTTTCTTTTCTCTTATTCTTCCTCACCAATATTTTACTACCTTTCCCTTTGACTTAATTTTTAAAAATTTAAATTTCAGTTTATTTTCAATTATACCTTCCCTTTTAACAGTCCCTTCTCTCTTTATATTCCCCTTTCCAAGGATCCCCTTCCCTATGGATTGTTATATTTTAACATTCCCAAGTGGGAATGTATCTTATTTCCTCACTGGGCTAAGTCTATTGAATAGAATTTACACAGCATTCAGATTCTCCCTTCTTTCCCTCTAAAATTATAAATCTTTGTACTTCTTCCATTGGTGCTCCTATTGTTTTTTGATATATTATCACACAGAGCTAGAGCCAAGATGGTGGCATGAGAACAGGCTTTTCCAGGAGCTCACTCCAAAATATTTCAAAAACCTGAAAATTATGACTCTAAGTTTTGAAGAGACAGAATTCACAGAAAGATCCAATGAGTCAATTATAAAACCCTAGGTGTCTGGTCAAAACTGGGAAGCCTCCATGCTTTTGGATTGGGTTGGAGAAATCAGCAGTGCTGGGGCTAAGGAGCTTCAGACTTCCTGGAACTGCCCCAGGTCACCTGGGTCCCTGGGAGCCCTAGCTCCTAGCAGCAGAAGGAGTTTCCTGACCTGCCAACCCAGGGAGTACCAAGCACAACTTGTAAGATCACCAGGGAGACTTCTGCCAGAGTGAATGCAAAGCCCAAGTCACCATGACCCTCCTCAGCATGGTCCTGGATCTCAACACAATCCAGATCCAAGGAAACAGAAGCAGGCCTGTGGAGTCACCCAGCAGATCCATCTTGGAGCTGCTCTCCATTTGCTCAGCCTATGGAAGGTAAGGTAGTAGAAGGAGATTGCTGATATCTGTGTTCTACCCCTGGAACAGGACTGGGCTTTTGACCATATTCAGACCCTAATTGTAGTCTAGGCCCCCAGAGGGTAATTTATGGCCATTCAGCACAACAGGAGAACATTCAGAGCCTCACATACTGAGGTCCTTGTGGGTCCCAATAACACTCAAAAGCTCAGGAAGCACCCAAAAACCTCCCAGTGACACTCATGTAAGGGAGGTAGAAGAAAAATTAGGAAGGAAAATGAGAGAGAAAAATATGAAAATTAAGTCAGCAGCTTAGTCAGAGAGATTCAAAAAATGCTGAAGAAAATAACATGCTAAAAACCAGATTATGTCAAATGGATAACATAGTTTAAAACCTTATTGAGGAGAATAATGCTTTGTAAAGCAAAATTGGCCAGATCGAAAAGAAGATAAGAAAGTTCTCTGAGGAAAATAAATCCTTCAAATGTAGAATGGAGCTAATGGAAGCTGATGACACTGTGAGAAATCAAGACACAATAATTCAACACCAATGAATGAAAAACTAGAAGAAAATGTGAAATATCTCATTGAAAAAACAATTGATCTGGAAAACAAATCCAGAAGAGATAATTTAAAAATTATTGGGCTACCTGAAAGTCATGATCAGGTAAAGATACTTGACTTCATTTTTAAAGAAATTCTATATGAAAATTGAACTTATATCCTAGAAGAAGAGGGCAAAATAGCTATTAAGAGAATCCATTGATCATCACTGGAAAGAGATACAAAAAAAAAACAATCCCCAGGAATAGTATAGCCAAGTTCCAGAAAACTCAAGTAAAAGAGAAAATATTAAAAGCAGCCAGAATGAAATAATTTAAATATCATTTAGCTATAATCAGCATAACACAGGATTTAGCAGCATGCACATTAAGGGATTGTAGAGTTTGGAATATAATATTCTGGAAGGCAAAAGAGCTTGGATTGCAAATGAGAATCAACTGCAAAGCAAAACTGAACATTCTTTTTTCTAGTGGAAAAGATGGACTTTCAATGAAACGGGGAAATTTTAAATGTTCTTTTTGAAATGGGCAGAGCTGAACAGAAAGTTTAAGCTTCAAGTACAGGACTCAAATGAAAAGTAGAGAGGGTGAACAAAAAGGTTAAATTATGAGGGACTTAATGATGAACTGCATGTATTCCTGCATGGAAAAATGATACTGATAATACTCATATAAAGCTTCTCATTTAATAGAGCTGGTAGAAGAAGATTTTATAGAAAAGACACAGGAGGAATCTGAATTTGAAGGTATAATATATTGCAAAAATGGAGTCAATGGGTGAAAAGGAAATACACTGTGAAAAAAGAAAGGAGAGGTAGAATAGAGTAAGATATTTCATTTAAAAGAGTCAAGAAACAGCTTTTGCGATGGCATGGAAGGGCGGAAGGTTAAGGAGAAATGAGGGAGCCTTCATTCTCATCAGAAATGGCTGAGAGAGTGTGTGGGATAAAAATCCACTCAAAAAATATAGAGACTCCTCTGAGCAAGAAGGAAAGTTTATTTTGGCTTTTTCTCGAAAAAAGGGCACCCCTGTCTCACAAAGGTAGTGAAGATCAAGGAGCTGCCCCGAGGTGACAGTCAAGCAAGACCTCTCTCCGTCTTGTAAGAATAGTCTAAGGGTAATAGTCCGTCTTTGTTTTAATGATTTTTGACCCTGAGCGGACTTCACTAAAAATGTTAACTCTTTTTTTTGGGCTTTTTTTTTAGGTTTTTGCAAGGCAAATGGGGTTAAGTGGCTTGCCCAAGGCCACACAGCTAGGTAATTATTAAGCATCTGAGACTGCATTTGAACCCAGGTACTCCTGACTCCAAGGCTGGTGCTTTATCCACTATGCCACCTAGCTGCCCCACAGAATGTTAACTGTTAAGAAGGAATAATCCGCTCAAGAGGAAACAGCATACATACTAAATAGGGTATAGAAATCTAGAAGAAAAAGGAGGGAATAGGGATGGGGGGAGGACTGGGGGTGATAGAGGAGAGGGTAAATCATAGGAGTATATAGCCAGACATAGTACATTTTCGTTTTTACTTTTTTGCAAGTTGGTGGGATTGGATGGTCTGTTTGGGATCAATGGGCTGAGTGGTTTCTGGGTCTCTAGGATGGGATTTAGTCTTGGGGCCTCCTGGCCCCAGGGGTGGTGCTCTATCTGCTGCACCACTTGGCTGCCCCACAGCACAATTTTGAAAAAGTGATGGAGTGGAAGGAGAGAGAAAATATAATAGATAGTATTGGGGAAGAATGAATGGAGGGAATTATAATCAACCACAATAACCATGGAAGAATATAGAAGTACCTTCTAAGATGGACTCACAATAGCAAATGTGACCCACCCAAGACAGAGATAATGTATCAGTACACAGACTGAAACACATCTATTCTCTCTTTTTTCACTTTATATATCATCTGGTTTATATTTTGGGGGGAGAGGGGGTATTCTGTTTACTCTTTACCCTTTTTCATCATCTCTTCAGGGTATAGACCCAGTAGTGGTATTGCTGGATCAAAGGGTATGCACATATCTGTTGCCCTTTGGGCATAGTTCCAAATAGCTCTCCAGAAGGGTAAGAGTGTAACAGTGTAATAGTGTCCCAGATTTCCCACAACCCTTCCAACAATGATCATTATCCTTCCTGTTCATATTGGCCAATCTGAGAGGTGTGAGGTGGTACCTCAGAGAAGCTTTAATTTGCATTTCTCTAATAATTAATTATTTAGAGCAATTTGTCATATGGCTATGGATTTCTTTGAACTCCTCATCTATAAATTGCCCTTGCATATCTTTTGACCATTTGTCAATTGAGGAACGGCTTTTTGCTTGAAAAATATGACTCAATTCTCTGTATATTTTATAAACGAGTCCTTTATCAGAATCATTAATTGTAAAGATTGTTTCCCAATTTACTACATTTCTTTTGATCTTGGTTACATTGGTTTTATCTGTGCAAAAGCTTTTTAATTTAATGTAATCCAAATCATGTAATTGGTTTTTGGTGATGTTCTCCAACACTTCCTTGGTCATAAACTGCTCCCCTTTCCATATATGTGACAGGTAGACTAGTCCTTAATACTCTAATTTGCTTATAGTATTGTCTTTTGTTATGTCTATGTCCTGTAACCAATTGGATCTTATCTTGGTAAAGGGTGTGAGGTGTTGGTCTAATCTAAGTTTCTTCCATACTAACCTCCAATTATCCTAGAAATTTTTATCAAAGAGGGAGTTTTTATCCCAATGTCCTGACTCTTTGGGTTTATCAAACAGCAGATTACTAAAATCATCTCCTGCTTTTGCACTTAATCTGGTCCAGCACTCTATTTTTTAGCCAATACCAAACAGTTTTGATGACTGATGTTTTAAAATATAATTTTAGATCAGGTAGGGCTAAGCCACCTTCTTTTGCACTTTTTTTTTCACTAATCTCCTAGCAATTCTTGACTTTGTATTTCTTCATGTGAATTTACTTATATTTTTTCTAACTCGTTAAAGTAATTTTTTGGAATTTTGATTGGTAGGGCACTAAACAGATAGGTTATTTTTCATAGAATTGTCATTTTTATTATATTATCTCTACCTGTCCATGAACAGTTGATATTTGCCCAGTCATTTAAAACTAATTTAATTTGTGTGAGAAGTGTTTTATAATTGTTTTCAAAAATATTCTGAGTCTGTCTTGGCAAATAATCTCCCAAATATTTTATATTGTCTGAGGTTACTTTGAATGATATTTCTCTTTCTAGCTCTTCCTGCTGTTTCTTGCTAGACATATATAGAAAATTTTAGGATTTATGAAGGTTAATTTTATAACCTGCAACTTTGCTAAAATCACTAATTGTTTCCAGTAGTTTTTTGGATGATTTCTTTGATTTCTTGGGATTCTCTAAGTAGACCATCATGTCATCTGCAAAGAGTGAGAGTTTTGTCTCTTCCTTCCCAATTCTAATTCCTTTTATTTCATTTTCTTCTCTAATTGCTGATGCTAAAATTTCTAATACAATATAGAATAGTAGTAGTGATAATGGGCACCCTTGTTTTATGCCTGATCTGTATTCCTGGAATAAATCCTACTTGATCATAATGTATTATCCTAGTGATGACTTGCTGTAATCATTTTGCTAAGATTTTATTAAGGATTTTTGCATCTATATTCTTCATGGAAATGTGTCTATAATTTTCTTTCTCTGTTTTGACTCTTCCTAGTTTAGGTAAGAGTACCATATTGGTTTCATAGAAAGAGTTAGGCAGAGTTCCATCTTTCCCATTTTTCCAAAGAGTTTATATAGGATTGGAACCAATTGTTCCTTAAATGTTTGGTAGAATTCACTTGTGAATCCATCAGGCCCTGGAGACTTTTTTTAGGGAGTTCAATAATATATTGTTGAATTTCTTTTTCTGAAATAGGGTTGTTTAGGTATTTAATCTCTTCTTTATTTAACTTATATTTTTTAAATATTCATCCATTTCACTTAGATTGTCAAATTTGTTGGCATCGAGTTGAGCAAAATAATTTTGAATTATTACTTTAATTAAGTCCACATTGGTGGTGAGTTCAACTTTTTCATTTATAATACTAGCAATTTGGTTTTCTTCTTTCTTTTTTTAATCAAATTGACAAGAGGTTTATCAATTTTATTGTTTTATTCATAATACCAACTTTTGGTTTTATTTATTAATTCAATAGTTTGTTTGCTTTTGATTTTATTAATTTCTCCTTTAATTTTTTAGAATTTCTAATTTGATATTTATTTGGGGACTTTTGATTTGTTCTTTTTCTAATATTTTTTAGTTGCATGTTTAGTTCATTGATTCTCCAATTTATTCATGTAAGCATTTAGAGCTTTAATATATCCCCTGAGAGTCACTTTGAATGAATCCCATAGGTTTTGGTATGTTCTTTCATTATTATCATTATCTCGGATAAAATGGTTAATTCTTTCTATAATTTGTTTTTTGGTCCAAGCATTTTTTAAAATGAGGTTATTCAGTTTTCAATTTGTCCTGGGTCTATATCTCCTTGGCCCAGTATTTCCTATGACTTTTATTGAATTGTGATCTGAGAAAGATATATTCACTATTTCTGCCTTTCTGCAGTTGATCATTAGTTTTTATGTCCTAGTACATGGTCAATTTTTGTATAATTTCCATGTACTGCAGAGAAAAAGGTATATTCCTTTCTATCCCCCCATTCAGTTTCCTCCATAGGTCTACCATATCTAATTTTTCTGACAATATATTTACCTCCTTAACTTCTTTCTTGTTTATTTTATGGTTTGATTTATATAGATCTGAGAGTGGGAGGCTGAGGTCTCCCACTATTAGAGTTTTGCTGTCTATGTCTTCCTGTAGTTCTTACAGCTTCTCCTCTAAGAATTTGGGTGTTGTCCCACCAGGTGCATATGTCTTCAATATTGAAATGAATTTATTGTCTATGGTACCTTTTAGGAGGATAAAGGTTCCTTCCTTATCTCTTTTAATGCTATCTATTTTTGCTGCTGCTTTGTCTGAGATAAGGATTGCTACCCCTGCTTTTTTTACTTCAACTGAAGCAAAACGTATTTTGCTCCAACCTTTTACCTTTACTCTATATGCATCTCCCTGCCTCAAATGAGTTTCTTGTAAGCAGAAAATTGTAGGATTCTGGCTTTTAATCCACTCTGCTATTTGCTTACATTTTAAGGGAGAGTTCATCCCATTCACATTCAAGGTTATGATTACTAATTCTTTATTGCACTCTGTGCTATCGCCCCTCTCTTTTTATTTTCCCCCCTTACCCCCCCTTATCCATATTCCCCAGTATTTTGTTTCTGAATACCATCCCCTTCAGTGTGATTGCCCTCCTATATCACACCCTCCCCTTTTCCCTTCCCTTCCTTTCATTATTTTACCTTTTAACCCCCACTCCCCTTCCCTTTCTTCATCCCCCCCTCCAATGTTCTCCTTTAAATACTTGAAAATTTATGTGTTATAAATTAACTGAGTATATGTAAGTTGACTTTAAGTCAAGCCTGATGAGATGAAAATTCAGGTGTTTCTCCTCTGTTCCCTTCTTCCCCTCTATTACCATAAGTTTTTTGTACCTCTTATTGTAATGAGGTTTACCCCATTCAATCGCCTCCCTCCTCCAGTCTCCTTCCTGTCCCCCTTTTTAAGGAGGTAGTGTTTTTTTTAGCTCATTCTATCTAATTCATAGAAAATTCTGAGTGTCTGTCCCTTTTAGTTCAGTATATTCTATCGAATAGAGTCAAAATTCCTGACAGTTATTAGAATCTTTCCCCAAGTGGGATTAAAGCCCGTTATATCCCATTAGATAGCAGTCTCATGGATAGATCATCATTTCTGGCTAGGTGTATTCTCTCTGTTAGAGTTACAATTGTCAAGATTTATGAGAATCTTTTTCTCCCCATGCTGGGATATAGCCAGTTTCAACTTACTGGATTGCATTTTTTTTCCTTTTACCACCCCCTTTTTTCCTCCCTTTTCATGTGTCTCTTGAACATCCTTTTTGATGTCCAAATTCTCTGTTTAGCTTTGGTCTTTTCATCAGAAATTTTTGGAATTCGTCCATTTCATTAAATGTCCATCTTTTTCCCTGGAAGAGAATGCTCAGCTTTGCAGGAAAGTAGATTCTTGGCTGCATTCCAAGTTCCCTTGCTCTTCGAAATATCTCATTCCAGGCCCTTCGATCCCTTAAAGTTGGTGCAGCCAGGACCTGCGTGATCCTTACTGTGGCTCCTTGATATTTAAATTGTTTCTTTCTTGCTGCTTGCAGGATTTTCTCTTTTTTCTGATAGATCTGGAGTTTGGCCACAACATTCCATGGAGTTTTCATTTTAGGATCTTTTTTCTGGTGGGGATCAATATACTCTTTCAATAACTACTTTGCCCTCTGATTCCATGATATCAGAGCAGTTTTCCATCACTAGATCCTGTAATATTCTTTTCAAATCTAAATTTATTTTTATTAAAGATATTATTTGAGTTTTATATTTTCCCCCAATCTTGCTTACCCCGCCACAGAAAGCACTCTGTCAATCTTTACTTTTTTTCAATGTTGTACCCTGATCAAAATTGGGTGTGATGAGAGAGAAATCATATGCTTAAAGAGAAGTTTAAGAGTTAACAAGATCAGACAATAAGCTATCTGGTTTTTTTTCCTAAATTAAAGGGAAGAGTCCTCGCACTTTGTTCAAACTCCACAACTCCCTATCTGGATATAGATGGTACTCTCCTTTGCAGACAGCCCAAAAATTGTTCCTGATTGCTGCACTGATGGAATGAGCATGTCCTTCAAGGTTAAACATCACTCCCATGTTGCTGTTCGGGTGTACAGTGTTTTTCTGGTTCTGCTCGTCTCACTCAGCATCAGTTCATGCAAATCCCTCCAGGTTTCCCTGAAATGCCATCCCTCCTGGTTTCTAATAGAACAACAGTGTTCCATGACATACAAATACCACAGTTTGCTAAGCCATTCACCAATTGAAGGACATTTACTTGATTTCCAATTCTTTGCCATCACAAACAGGGCTGCTATAAAGTTTTTGTAGAAGCAATGTTTTTTACCCTTTTTCCTCATCTCTTCAGGGTATAGACCCAGTAGCGGTATTGCTGGGTCAAATGGTATGCACATTTTGTTGACCTTTGGGCCTAGTTCCAAATAGCTCTCCAGAAGTGTTGGATGAGTTCACAGCTCCACCAACAGTGTAATAATGTCCCAGATTTACCACATCCCTTCCAACAATGATCATTTATCCTTCCTGGTCATACTGGCCAATCTGAGAGGAATGAGGTGGTAACTCAGAGAAGCTTTAATTTGCATTTCTATAATAATTAATGATTTAGAGCATTTTTTCACATGGCTATGGATTACTTTGATCTCGTCATCTGTAAATTGCCTTTGCATTTCCTTTGACTATTTGTCAATTGCGGAATGGCTTTTTGTTTGAAAAATATGACTCAGTTCTCTGTATATTTTAGAAATGAGTCCTTTGTCAGAATAACTAGTTGTAAAGATTGTTTCCCAATTTACTACATTTCTTTTGATCTTGCTTACATTGGTTTTATCAATGCAAAAGCTTTTTAATTTAATGTAATTGAAATCATCTAATTTGTTTTTGGTGATGTTCTCCAACTCTTCCTTAGTCATAAACTGTTCCCCTGTCCATAGATCTAACAGGTAGACTAGTCCTTGATATTCTAATTTGCTTATAGTATTGTTTTTTTATGTCTATGTCCTGTAACCATTTGGATTTTATCTTGATAAAGGGTGTGAGGTGTTGGTCTAATCTAAGTTTCTTCCATACTAACTTCCAATTTTCCCAGCAATTTTTATCAAAGAGGGAGTTTTTATCCCAATGGCCAGACTCTTTGGTTTTATCACACAGCAGATTACTATAATCAGCTCCTGCTTTTACATTTAGTCTATTCCGCTGGTCCAACACTCTATTTCTTATCCAATACCAAACAGTTTTCCTGACTGATGCTTTATAATATAATTTTAGATCGGGTAGGGCTAAGCCACCTTCTTTTGCACTTTTTTCATTAAGCTCCTGGCAATTCTTGACTTTGTATTTCTCCATATGAATTTACTTAAAATTTTTTCTAAATCATTAAAATAATTTTTTTAATTTTGATAAGTAGGGCAGTTTTGGTAGAATTTTCATTTTTATTATATTAGCTCTACCTGTCCATGAGCAGCTGATATTTGCCCAGTTATTTAAATCGAATTTACTTTGCATGAGAAGTGTTTTATAATTGTTTTCAAAAAGATTCTGAGTCTGTCTTGGCAAATAGACTCCCAAATATTTTAGATTGTCTGAGGTTACTTTGAATGTGATTTCTCTTTCTAGCTCTTCCTGCTGTTTCCTGCTACACATATATAGAAATGTTGAGGATTTATGAGGGTTTATTTTTTAACCTGCAACTTTGCTAAAACTGCTAGTTGTTTCCAGTAGTTTTTTAGATGATTTCTTGGGATTCTCTAAGTAGACCATCATATCATCTGCAAAGACTGAGAGTTTTGTCTCTTCCTTCCAAATTCTAATTACTTTAATTTCTTTTTCTTCTCTAATTGCTGATGCTAACATTTCTAATACAATATTGAATAGTAGTGGTGATAATGGGCACCCTTGTTTCACCTGTGATCTTACTGGGAATGGCTCTAGCGTCTCCCCATTGAATATAATGCTTGTTCATGGTTTCAGATAGATACTGATAATTTTTTTAAGGAACAGTCCATCTATTCCTACACTCTCTAGTGTTTTTAATAGGAATGGATGCTGTATTTTGACAAAAGCTTTTTCAGCATCTATTGATATGATGATATGATTTCTAATAGGTTTGTTGTTGCTATAATTGAAGATACTAACAGTTTACCTAATATTGAACCACCCCTGCATTCCTGGAATAAATCCTACATGATCATAATGTATTATTCTAGTGATGACTTGCTGTAATCATTTTGCTAAGATTTTATTTAGGATTTTTGCACCTATATTCATCAGGGAGATAGGTCATTAATTTTCTTTCTCTGTTTTAACTCTTCCTGGTTGAGGTAACAGTACCATATTGGTTTCATAGAAAGACTTAGGCAAAGTTCCATCTTTCCCTATTTTTCCAAACAGTTTATATAGGATTGGAACCAATTGTTCCTTAAATGTTAGGTAGAATTCACTTGTGAATCCATCAGGTACTGAAGATTTTTTTTTAGGGAGTTCAATAATATATTGTTGAATTTCTTTTTCTGAAATAGGGCTGTTTAGGTATATAATCTCTTCTTCTTTTAACTTATATTTTTGTAAATACTCATCCATTTTGCTTAGATTATTGAATTTATTGGCATAAAGTTTAATCCACTCTGCTATTTGCTTACATTTTAAGAGAGAGTTCATCCCATTCACATTGAAGGTTATGATTACTAATTCTTTATTGCCCTGTGTGCTATCTCCCCTCTGTTTTTAATTTTCCCCCTTCCCCCTGTTTATCCATATACCCCAGTATTTTGTTTCTGCATACCACCCACTTCAGTGTGCTTGCCCTCCTATATTACACCCTCCCCTTTCCCTTTTTCCCTTTTCTCTTTCCTTCCTTTCATTATTTCACCTGTTTCCCCTACTCACTCCCCTTCCCTTTCTTTGTCCTCCCCCCTCCACTTTTCCCCTTTTCATACTTGAAAGGTTAGATGTTTTTTAAGTTAACTGAGTAAGTGTAGGTTGACTTTAAGCCAGGTCTGATGAGATGATTCAAGTGTTTCTCCTCTGCTCCCTTCTTACCCTCTATTACCATATTTTTTTGTACTTCTTAGTGTAATGAGACTTTCCCCATTCAATCCCCTCCCTCCTCCAATCTCTTTCCTGTCCCCCTTTTTAAGGAAGTAGTGTTTTTTTAACTCATTCTATCTAATTCATAGAAAATTCTGAGTGTCTGTCCCTTTTAGTTCAGTATATTCTATCGAATAGAGTCAAAATTCCTGAGAGTTATTAGAATCTTTCCCCAAGTGGGGTTAAAGCCAGTTACATCTCATTAGATAGCAGTCTCATAGATAGATCATTAATGTCCATCATTTCTGGCTAGGTGTATTCTCTCTGTTAGAGTTACAATTGTCAAGATTTATGAGAATCTTTTTCCCCCCATGCTGGGATATAGCCAGTTTCAACTTACTGGATTGCATTTTTTTCCTTTTACCACCCCTTTTTTTCCCCCTTTTCATGTGTCTCTTGAACCTCCTGTTTGATGTCCAAATTCTCTGTTTAGCTTTGGTCTTTTCATCAGAAATTTTTGGAATTCGTCCATTTTGTTTTAATGTCCATCTTTTTTTCCCTGGAAGAGGAAGGCTCATTCTTGACTGCATTCCAAGCTCTTGTGCTCTTCAAAATATCTCATTCTAGGCCCTTCGATCCCTTAAAGTTGATGCATCCAGCTCGTGCATGATCCTTACTGTGGCTCCTTGATATTTAAATTGGTTCTTTCTGGCTGCTTGCCAGATTTTCTCTTTTTTCTGATAGATCTGGAGTTTGGCCACAACATTCCTTGGAGTTTTCATTTTAGGATATTTTTTCTGGTGGGGATCGATAGACTCTTTCAATAACTACTTTTCCCTCTGATTCCATGATATCAGGGCTGTTTTCTATCACTAGATCCTGTAATATCAAGTCCAGGCTTTTTTTTCTCTTCAATGTTTTCATGAAGTCCTATAATTTCTCAGGTTGCCCCTCCTCGATCTATTCTCGAGGTCAGTGGTTTTGCTAATGAGGTATTTTACATTTGCTTCTATTTTTTTCTATATTTTGAATTTGTTTAACTGACTCTTGCTGTCTCATGGTGTCATTAGTTTGTGTAGACTCCATTATTTTTTGGGGGGAGGAGTTTTCTTCATTAACGTTTTGCAACTCCTTTTCCAGTTGGTCAATTCTACTTTTAAAAAGCTTTCAATTTGATTGATTGAGGTTTTGAAAGAATTAATTTCTTTTGGCATTTGCTAATTTGAGGATCTGAGAGAATTAGTCTCATTTTGTTTTTGTCCACTTGATTATCTGAGACATTTATTCTCATTTTGTAATTGTCCAATTGATGATCTGAGAGATTTATTCTCCTTTTGTATTTTTCCAATTGTACTTTCTAAGGTTTTGTTTTCTTGTTGCAAGGTATTAATTGTCTCTCCCAAATTTTTAAGCTCCTTCCTTATTTCTTCAAGGAAGTCTTTTCTGTGCTGGAGACCAGATTGTATTCTCCTCAAAGGTTCCAGGTCTCTCTGACTTAGGGTCTTTCCCTTCCAGGAACTTTTCTATGGATCCACCTTTCTGCTGATCCTTTTTCATTTTGCTAAGTCCTTGAGTTGGGGTGGGGGGGCGTGGCTGGTTCACCGAGGGGTTAGGATCACTAAAGGCTTTACTCACTGAGTGCAGTTTCACTGGCTGGCCAGTAGGATGTTGTCATTGCTTTCTCTGGATTATCTGTGACCTTGGTTGAGGCCTTCTCCCTTTGCTTGAAGGGAGAGGTTGGAGCTATTGAATTCTTTTGCCTTCAATCAATGGTGGGCTTTACTCTGTCCTAAGGTAATTCCTCAACTGGGCTGGTTCTTCTGCCACACACCTGGGCCTGAGGCAGAAGTAGTTTGCATTTGTTTGTTTGGGGAGAGGTCTCAGCCCCAATGGAGGCATGTACTCAGAGTTCCTCAGACCTGAGGAGCCCAGGGTTGGTGTCCACAGCTCTTCTGCACCAGAACTCTCCCCCGGCCCCGGCCCCAAGCTCCACGGGGACAGCACCAACACGAGCGCCTCTGCTCCCCTGGTGATCCAAGCCCCTTTCATCCAGCCCCACCACTGATCCAGCAGGTCCAGCTCTCAGGCCCTCAGACTCTCGGCTCCAATTCAGCTGTTAATCTGGTTTATGCTGGGCTGATCTTCCCTCTGAGCCCAGACTCACCCTCTGGAATTTGGCCAAAGCTGCTGCTGGAGACAAATCCTGCCATAGATGTTCTTTCTCCTGCCTTTTCTTGCTGGGTTTTGTGGGTTGGATTTCTTTTAAGAGGTTTGTTTCATGTGATAGTTGGGGAAGAGATCAGGAGACTTGAGAACTGTGCCTGTCTTCTCTCTGCCATCTTGGCCGGAAGTTCCACAATTTTCCTGTATGACTTTCATTTGTTTTTTTTTTTCCATTTTTCTTCTTCCTCCTTACTTTGGTTTGAAATTCTTTTTTTAAACGTTTTGATGAGCTTTTGCATTTGAGAATAATTTATACGCTCTTTTGGTACTTCTATGAGTGATGATTCACAATTTTCTTCTTTAGATATGGCAGTGCTGTCATCTTTATCTGTGAGCTCTTTTAGAGTGGAAGGTCTTTTAGATTTTTTGCTCATCATTTTTGTTTTAGTTTTGCTCCTGAGGTATGTGGAGTATAGATCTAAGCCTTTATTTTGCTGGTCCTGGGGTCTGATGCCGATCCTATTGTTGGGCAAGATGTTGCCTATGCAGTCCAAGCATTGATCTTGTAGAGGTTTGTTTCCTCCCCTCCTTTATGTCAAGGTTCTGACTTAACAGAGGATTGTTCCCACCCCAGTCCTGTCTTTTACCCCAGTATTCTCAGCGTTCAGACTTTGTTTGCGGTTGGAGTCCTCCCTGCTGGCTTGCTATCCAACTGATGGAACTTCTGTTATTATTAAGCTGTAGGAACCTGGATTCCAATGTGACTAAAATCCTCTTGTTGGCTTTTCCCATTCCCATGACTCCTGGACTTTCCTTGCCCTTTTCTTCCAAAGAAATACTTTCACTGAAGATTCTCCAAGATGTCTGCTGTTGGAAACTTCTTCCAATCTTTTTTTGGTGTGAGCTGTAATGTGAATGTCAGAGTAGAGTCTTCATGTATCTTTGATAGGGAAAGCCACAGGGAGCTTGTTAGCTTCCTGCTACCATCTTGACTCCTCCCTGGAAGAACTTCTATTACTGTTTTTTTGTCCTTTAGCTGAAGCATAATCATTTATTCCCCATTATCTTATTCTGACTTTGTTTGTGACTCTTTCTTTCAAATATGTTTCTTGTAAATAACATACAGTTGGATTTTGATTTCCAATCTATTCATTTATTTTTTTACAAGTGAGATCAGACCATACACATTCATAATTTTGATTACTTGCTATGAATTTCCTTCCTTCTTATTTTTTAATTAATTTTTTTTATCTTCTCCCACCTTTAATGTCTGTTTTGCTTCAGGCTATTGCTTTTCTTTATCCATGCTCATAATTTCTAAACCATCATTCTTTTATCCCTTTCTCCTCCTACTTCCTCTTTGTCTAAAATAATTTTCTATGCCCAATTGTACATGTGTGTGTATCTTCTTTGAACTAATTTAAATGAAAGCTAGATTCAAAGTTTAGCTTATTGCCTGTCATTTTCCCCTCCATCATAAAAGTTTTTTCTGGGATACCTCTTTTATGTGAGGTTATTGTTTTCATTTTTTTCACATTCCTTTTCTTTTAGTATATACCTCTTTCTTGCTTGACAGTTTTTAGATCATACCAGTATAATTGATTCACTTCTAAGTAATCTGCCTCTCTAGATTCCTTATAACTGCCTAAAAATAATAAATTCCATAAAAGTTACATGTATTATCTCTCTTTATTAATATGTAAATAGTTGGAAATTATTGAGTTTCTTACAATTTTTCCTCATATTTACCTTTTAGACTTTATTTCAATCTCTCTCTTTAACATCAAATTTTCCATTCAGCTGTGGCCTTTTCATTAGGCATGTCGGAAATTTCACTCTTCCATTTGAATGCTTCTTTTTCCCTTGGAAATTATGTTTGGAGGATTTTTTAGGAAGGGGAAGGTTATTTTTCTTATAAGAACAGTTCTTTATCTTTTGGAATATCTTTTTCTAAGACCTTCCCTCATGACCTCTTAGCCACTAAATCTAATGCAAGTCTTACTGGGGCTATATGAAATTTAAGTCATTTTTTTTCCCCCTCTTAAAACTTTTTTCTTTGACCCTAGAAACTCTGCAATTTGGCTAGGATATTCTTAAGAGTTTTCATTTTGAAGTCTCTTTCATATGGGAAAAGTTATATGAACTGATCCAAAGTAAAGTGAGCAGAATATAGAAAATTTTCTAAGAACAATATAGAACTAAAATCAACTATGAAAAACTTAGCTATTCTGCTCAAGGTTGTGATTCAAGAGAATTCCAAAAGACTCATGTTAGAAAATGTGACCTATCTCCATAAAGCTAATTAACAAACTCTGAGTAGAGATTGAAGTATACTTTCTTAACTTTCTTATTTTTTGAGAAATATTTTACAACATAGCTAATATAGAACCAGGTTTTCTATGGTTTCACATGTTTAATTCATATATATATATATATATATATATATATATATATATATATATATATATATATATATATATATCTTCTCTCCTCAAAGAGTGAAGGAAGATAAAGAAAGAAAAGATATTTTGCAGTTTAAAATTTTTAAAAAATTTTAAATGTTACATGGAAGTGGTTAACAAAATAAATGAAAATTTATTTTAAATAGAAATCAGTCAACAATTTATACAAAATAAAGATCAAATGGATAAAAATTACATTTTTGCTAAGGTTTGGCATATAATTGGATTGACAGTCGAGTTAATACATTAGTAAAATATCGAGAACACGAATTCAAAATTCTGATAGTCCATGATTACACTTAAAATTGTAGATGAAGAAGAAAGCAGCCTGGCAAACATTTCTACCAACTGTTTAGAAAATTGAAAAGTGCTTTTATGAATTTCAAGATGTTTCCTAGATCAAAGATCTATTTTTTATTTTTTATTTAGTTTTTAGCTTTTTAAAAGACAGTGGGGTTAAGTGACTTGTCCAAGGTCACACAGCTAGGTAATTATTATGGGTCTGAGACCAGATTTGAACTCAGGTCTTCCTTACTCCAGGGCCAGTGTTCTATCCACTGCCATCTAGCTGCCCAAAGATTTAACTTTTAACATGTGTTTTCCTACTAATGCTGTTGGGTTGTGAATCATGGTACAATATCATGCCCATTGCAATATAAGTTCAATAGTTTTCTAGTTTTCAGTTTTATAAACTACACCTTTAACTTTCAGAATTTCTTATTTGGTATTTAATTTCAGTTTTTAATTTGGTCTTGCTCTAACTTTTTAGTTGCATGCTCAGTTAATTTATCTCCTCTTTCTCTATTTTGTTAATCTAAGTAGTTGGAAAAACAATATATTCCCTAGTAATTGATTTATCTGTATCAGATAAGCTTTGCTATGCTGCCTTGATATTTTCATTGTCTTGGATGAAATCATTAGTTTTTTCTTCAATTTTTTGTTTATTTCATTCATTCTTTAAAATTAGGTTATTTCTTTTCCAGTTAGTTTTAGGTTTATCTCTTCATGGCTCTTTATTGAACTTGATTTTTTTTTGCATCATGGTGTGAAAAGGATATATTCAATATTCAGGCTTATCTCACTGATTATAAGATTTTTATGCTCCAATAATACTCATGTTTTTTCTAGATGATATGTACTACTGAACCAAAAGTATATACCTTTCTATCCCAATTCCATTTTCTCCAGAAGTTTATCATATCTAAGTATTTTTATCATTTTATTCACCTCAAAATATTCCTTCTTGTTTATTTTATGGTTTTAGAGAAAGGTAGGTTGAGGTATCCCACCCATAGAGTATTGCTTTTTATGTCTTCCTGTAACTCATTCAGTTTCTCCTCTAAGAATTTGGATGCTATACCACTTGTTGCTTATATATTAGTATTGAAATTACTTCATTGTCTACTATACCTTTTAGGAGGATATAGTTTATTTCCTTATCTCTTTTGATGAGATCCATTTTGGAAACTGCTTTGTATGAGATAATGTTTATCACCTCTGCTAGTTACATTTCAGCTGAAGGTAATTTATTCTACTCCAGTCTTTTACTAGTACTCTGTATTAATTTATTTGCTTCACATGTGTTTCTTGTAAGCGATATATTGAGAAATTCTCTTTTTTTTAATCCAGTGCATTATATCCTCCCATTTTATAGGAGAGTTTGTCCTATTCATATTCAAGGTTAACATTAGTCACTCTTTAATGCTCTCCATGTTATGATTCGTCTGTCTATAGTGTTCCCCATTTTTCATCTTAAGAGTATTTCTCAGAATTTTTCTTCTAAATACCACTTCCTTCAGTGTGTTCACACTCTTCTATTCAACCCCCTTTCTTTTTGTTTCCCCTCTCTCTCTCCCTCTCTCTTCCCCTTCTTCCTTCCCTTCCATCTATCAGTCACTCATTCCCTGACCTACCCCTTCCCCATTTAATACTTGAAAGATAAAATAATTTTCCAAATTTAATTTGTGTTAATCTCTTTTTGATCCCTGTGAGTAATATTCAGTTGTTTCTCACCTCCTTCCTTCACCACCCTCAAGTACAAGTCCTTTATATCTCTTCATGTGATGTAATTTTCCCCTTTCAATCTCTCTCCCTTCCTCCTTTATCTTTACTATCCTCACTTTTCAAAGAGAAATTATTTTCTATCATTCCATCAAAGTCAAGGACATGTCATGGAACTCCATTCCTTCTATTTAAGTATATTCCCTTTAATAGAGCTACAATTCTCAAGAGTTATGAGAACCTTCCTCAAAGGAGGAGTTGTAACTAGTTTAATCTTATTAGAAAACAGTTTTTTGCCTTGTTTACCTTTTTTCATACATCTCTTAAGTCTCCTGTTAGAAGACCAAATTTACATCTGGTATTTTTATTGGGAATGACTGAAAGTAGCCTATTATGTTAAATGTCCATGGTTTCTCCTGAAAGGGAAGGCTCACTTAAGCTGGATTATGAATTCTTGGTTGTAATCCAAGCTACTATGATCTCTGGAATATAATATCCTAGGCCCTTACTTAATGTTGATGCAGCCAGGTCCTGTGTAATCCTGATTGAAGCTCCTTGGTATTTGAATTGGTTCTTTCTGGCCACTAGCAGGATTTTATCCTTGATCTGAGAGTTCTGTAGTTTAGTCACAATATTCCTTGATGTTTTCATTTTTTGATCATGTTCAGGAATAGATCCTTGTATTCTTTTTAAAAAAATTAATTATTTATTTTCATTCATATGTACATGTATATTTTTAAGGTACAAAATTTCTTTCCCATCCCCCTCCTCTCAGCAATTAACAGTCAGGTTAGCATTATACAAACATATTTTAGATAAATATGTTTACATATTAGTCATTTTCAATATGAGGAATTAGGATTAAGAGAAAGAAATACATAATATATAATTTTTTTATAATGTTCATCAGATTCTGAAGGGGATTTTTGGCTCTATTTTTTGTTTTAATTTGTTTTTCTTCATCTCAATGGAGGTAACACTTTCCATAATTGATCTAAAATGGTTGTCCTAGCTCTCTGAACTGTTGAGAGGAGCTGCTTCAATTAAGGTTTAATATTTCACAATGTTGTTTCACAATCTGGGCTTGGTCCTCAGAGTAGAGAAGTTAAAAGCTATCTCTGGGTAATCAAGGTAATCAGCACTGGGGAAGATCTGCTGCCAACACCCGGGCTTTGGCACATGGTGCAAATACCTGGGTGTTGTTTCTGTATCTGTTCTGGAAAAAGTCAGACACTCCCACAGAAACAATAGGTCTCAGCTAGAAACATGGAATCTCAGAATTGTGTTAATTTCCATCTCTCTAAACAATCATGAAATGGAACATTTTATCTCATGACTTTAAATAACTTTAATTTCTTAATTTGAAAACTGCTTGTTCTTATGCTTTGACCATTTATCAACTGAGGAACAATTTGCATTCTTATAAATTTGACTCAGTTCTCAATATATTTAATTAATTAATCTATTGTGAGAAACAGTAGTAAAACTTGTTTCCTAACTTTCTGTATTTATTTTAATCTTGATGACATTATTTTGTGCAAAATATTTATAATTTAATGTAATCAAAATTATTTGTTTTGCATTAATATGTCTCTAACATTTTTTAGTCAAAAACTACTTCCCTTTATATAAAACTGATTTATATTCCATTCCCTGTCCTACTAATTGATTTATGGCAGAGCCTGCAGGGCACTTTTATGCAGCCACCTCTGGGTTTACTAAATGCTTTAGTCAATGGAGCTGAGCTACTACAGAACTCTCACTAAAATGACAAATAAAAATATAATTGCTGATGTTTCAATTAAAAAAAACTTTTAAAAGCAAGTTTGGTCAGCCCTGACTTATGGTATCACCCCTTATTTCTAAAGACTGTATTCATTTCTTCCTTATCTTAGTATAGAATGTAAGGTATTGGTCTATGTCCAGTTTATGCAATATTATTTTCTAATTTTCCCAGAAGTTTTGTCATCTTGTGAATTCTCATCCCAGAAACTAATATCTTTGAGTTTATCAAAGAGTAGATTTCTCTTGATTTTTACTATTTTTACTGTTGTTTATTTTTTGCATCTAATCTCTTCCACTGATCCACAACATTATTCTCAATAATTTTGAAAACTGCTGTTTTAAAATATAGTTCTAGACCTGGTATGATTAGATTACCTTCCTTTACATTCCCTTCATATTCTTGTCATTGTGTTTCTCCAGATGAATTTTGTTACTATTTATTCAATATCTATGACACATTTTTGGTAGTTTGATTCACTAAATAAGTAATTTAATTTAGGTAGAATTGTCATTTTTACTTTATAGATTTTGGGCATCCCATGAGCAGTAGATATTGTTCCAATTATATTTTATTTTTTTAATTTTTTTTTTTTTGCAAAGCAAATGGGGTTAAGTGACTTGCTCAAGGCCACACAGCTAGGTAATTATTAAGTGTCTGAGGCAGGATTTGAACACAGGTACTCCTATTTCCATGGCCGGTGCTCTATCCATTGCACTACCTAGCCACCCCTCCATCTATATTTAGATCTGATTTTATTTGTGTGAAAAATATTTTGCAGTTATTTCATATAGTTTCTAGGTTGGTCTTGGAAGGTATATTTTATGTTGTCTATATATAATTTAAATGGAATTTCACTTGTCTTTTGTTGGTGAACTTTCCTGGTAATTTATAGAAATAATGATAATTTATGTGACTTCATTTTATATCATGCAAATTTATTAAAGTCGTAAATATTCCAAGTAATGTTGTAATTGGTTTTCTAGCATTCTCTAAGTTTATCATCATTTCATTTGGAAAGAGTGTGGGTTTTGTTTCCTCATTGACTATCATAATTACATCAATTTCTTTTTATTCTCTTATTGCTAAAGCTAAAATTTCTAATTTATTATTAAACAATTTTGGCGTTAAGGGACATATTTATTTCACCCCTGATCTTACTGGGAATGCTTATAACTTATTTTATACATTTTATACATAATTCTTGTGGATGAGTTTAAATATAAATGATTCTCATCATAAGTAAAATATCATTTTATCTTCTACTCCCTAGAGATTGTAATAGGGATGAGAATATTTTGTCAAAAGTATTTTTTTCAGCATCTATTGAAATAACCATATGATTTGTTAGGTTTGTTATTGATATGGTCAATTATTTTAACAGTTTTCCAAATATTGAACCACCCCTGCATTATTGGTAGAAATCTTGGTTGCTCATAGTGTATTATTCAAGTGATAATTTGCTGATATGCTTTTGTTAATATTTTATTTATGCTTTTGTTAATATTTTATTTAAATTCTTGGCTTCTTTATTTAATATGAAGATTTGTCTGTAATTTACTTTCTCTGTGTTGACTCTTAAAGGTTTAGGTATCAGCACCATATTTGTGTCATAGAAAGAACTTGCCTATTTTTGTCCAATACTTTATTTTTTTTCATTTTACAAAATTTTATTATTTTTTTAAATTTTAGAAAGGTTTTGTTTATTTTAAGTTTTATAATTTTCCCCAATAAATGATGTAACATTTAATTTAAATGTTTTATGTAATACTATGCCCATAAAAGTACCAAGGGGATACTTTATAGAATTAGGCAAAAATAATAACATTATTTATTTAGAGTTACAAAGTAATCTCAAGGGGAGTCATTTTTAAATGTAAACATATAATATGCATATGAATCCAGAATATAAAAGGTGATTAAAGAAGTTAGTTATAGAACAGAAAGAGATAGCATATATTTGTGTTTAAGTGAAAAACTCTTAATTAATATATAGAAAGAGGCAATCAAAACAGACAATTTTGATTAATAAAACTAAAGAAGTTTTTCATACAAATAAAATCAATTAAAAATAACAATTGTAGGGGTAGCTAGGTGGCATAGGGGATAGAGAACCAGCCCTGGAGTCAGGAGTACCTGAGTTCAAATCCAACATCAGACACTCAATAACTACCCAGCTATGTGGCCTTCAGCAAGCCACTTAACCCCATTGACTTGCAAAAACTCAAAAAAAAAAAAAATTGTAGGGAAGGAAAAAAAAATATTTTCAGCAAATACCCCTGATATCAGCATAATATCCAGGATATATAGGGAACTGGCACAAATATATAAGACTAGGAGGCATTCACCAATAGATAACAAGTCAAAAAATCTGAACAGTTTTCAAAAGAATTATAAATTATATAAAAGACCAGGAAAAAATGCTACAAATCTGTAATACAAGAAATGCATATTAAATCAAATCTAGGGGCAGCTAGATAGTACAGTGGATAGAGTACTGGACCTGGAGCCGGGAAGACCTGAGTTCAAATCCAGCCTCAGTCATTTATTTTTTTAATTTATTTTTTATTCTCATTTTGTACAAATGTTTTTTTTTTACATTAATAAAATATTCTTGTTTACAAGTAAACAAAATACCCCTCCTCCCCCATGAATATAGATAGACTTGTTTGGGCGAAAAAAGTAAAGGGGAGAGAAAAAATTAAAATAAAAAAATAATAATAGTAATAATTGTAGGTATGGCCAGGTGGCACAATGGACGAAGCACCAGCCCTGGAGCCACAAGCACCTGAGTCCACATCCAGCCTCATAACCCCAAGAATCACCCAGCCGTGTGACATGCAAGCCACTCAATCCCCACTGCTCTGCAAAAATCAAAAAAATGAAAGGAAAAAAAAAAAAGACCCAAAATAAAATTAAATAGTAATAATAGTAGGGGTGGCTGAGTGGCAGACAGAGCATTGGCCCTTGAGCCAGGAGCACCTGGGTCCAAATCCGGCCCCAGACCCCCAAAGATCACCCTGCGATGTGGCCCCAGGCAGGCCATGCAGCCCCACTTGCCCTGCACCCTCCCCCAAATAATAATAACAAAAAATGTGCTTGAGTCTTTGTTCCAACACCAACAACTCTGTCATGGGTGGATCTCATTCTTTATGATAAGTCCATCACAAAAGTTATTTCCATATTTTTCCAATGTTGCCATTGATGATCGCAACTCCCTCCTTTCTTATTTCTCCACTACCGTGTACTCTATTTTCTCTCTTCTTTCACTATGACTCTGCTGTAGGGTCGCTGAGTGGCGCAGCAGACAGATCCCTGGTCCTGGGGCCAAGAAGCCCTGAGCCTCCATACCACCCCTTAGGCCTAGAATCCACCTGGCCCTGTGGTCCTGGGCAGGCCTTCCATTCCCAGCCCCTTGCAAGAAATAAGAAAGAAAATGTGTTATATCTGGCCACTCTCCCCCCATGGTCCATCCTCTAATCCTTTATTAACATCCCCACCCCTTCCCCCTGCTCCCCCCCCCTTCTTACTCCAGATGTCTATACCCCATTGAGTATATTTGCTGTTTCCTCTCCTAGCCATCTCTGATGAGAGCAAAGTTTCCCTCATTCCCCCTTGCCTCCCACCTTCCATATCATTGCAATAGCTCACTGTAATAAAAAAAAAAAAACTTATGTGAAATATCTTGGACTATGCCCCCTCTCCTTTTCCTTTCTCCCATTCCATTTCCCTTTTTTTCTATTGACTCCATTTTTACACCATATTTTATCTTCAAATTCAGCTTTCTCCTGTGCTTCAACTATAAAAACTCTCTCTACCTGCTCTAACTGAGAAGATTCATATGAGTATCATCAGTGTCATTTTTCTATGCAGGAATATATGCAGTTCACCCTCATCAAGTCTCTCATATTTCCCCCTTCTCCTCCAATCTCCATGCTTCACCTGAGTCCTGTATCTGAAGATCAAACCTTCTGTTCAGCTCTGGCCATTCCAAAAGGAACATCTGAAATTCCCCTGGTTCATTGAAAGTCCATCTTTTTCCCTGGAAGAGGACATTCAGCCTTGCTGGGTAGTTCAATCTTGGGTGCATTCTAAGCTCTCTTGCCTTCCGGTATATTGTATTCCAAGCCCTACGAGCTTCCAATGTAGCTGCGGCTAAGTCCTGTGTGATCCTGACTGGAGCTCCACGATATTTGAACTGTGTCCTTCTGGCTGCTTGTAATATTTTCTCTTTGACTTGGAAGTTCTGGAACTTGGCTATAATATTCCGAGGGGTTGGTTTTTTCAGTTCTCTTTCTCTGGGGGATCGGTGGATCCTCTCTATTTCTATTTTGCCCTCTGCTTCTACAATATCAGGGCAATTTTCCTGTAGTAATTCTTTGAAAATGATGTCAAGGCTCTTTTCCTGATCATTACCATCAGGTATTCCAACAATTTTTAAATTATCTTTCCTAAGTCTGTTTTCCATATCAGTTGTTTTTTTCAATGAGATATTTCACATTTTCTTCTAATTTTTCATTTTTTTGGTTTTGAAGTATTGATTCCTGATTTCTGTTAAATTCATCAATCTCCCTGAATTCTATTCTTTGTCTGAAGGATTTGTTCTCCTCAGAGAGTTTTCTTATCTCTTTTTCCATCTGGCCAATTTTGCTTTTTAAAACATTCTTCTCCTCAATAACTTTTTTGAACTGTCTTATCCATTTGACCTAAGGTGGTTTTTAGCATGCTATTTTCTTCAGCATTTTTTTGGATTACCTTGACTAAGCTGCTGACTTCATTTTCATGTTTTTCCTGCATCTCTCTCCTTTCTGTTCCCAGTTTTTCTTCCAACTCCCTCAATTGATTTTCAATGTCTTTTTTGAGGTCTGTCATAGCCTGAGCCCTCATCTTCAGACTGAGTATTTTGGTCCTTCTTGGGCTCATTTGCAAAATATTTCTCAACAGTCTTCTTTTTGTTTCTCTGCTTGCTCATTTTACCAGCCTAGGCCTGGTTTGGGGTGTTTCTTGAACTTTTGGGACACTCCCACAAGGGTCTCAGTGTGTGAGGCTCTGTACTCCCTCCTGGTCTGTGAATGACCATAAGCACCTCCCTCTGCCATGGGGCTGTGGTGGAGGGGGCCCTGCTGTTCTATGGGGGTGCCTAGACTGCTATCAGCATCTGAGTGTGGTCAGAGCCCCAGAGTCCTGTTCCAGAGGCAGAGGACAGAGCTCTGCAGTCTCTCTTCACTCCCCTCCCTCAGGTCAATGGGCTCATGCCCTGGGGGCTCCTGCTTACAGGCTCCACCTGCTTCTGTTTCCTGGATCAGGGCTGGGGAAAGACCATGCTGTTTTCTGTGTGCCCTGAGTGCTGTGCTCTAAGTGCTCGCTCTGGCAGAGGTCCCCCACTGTTCCCCCCACTTTGTGCCGGTGCTCCTCGGGGTGCAGCGCAGGAGACTCCCCTGCTGCTGTGAGCTGAGACTCCCAGCGCCCTGGGGCTGCCTCCAGGAGGCTGAGGTTCTTTGGCTCTGGTGGGCCGCCTCTACAATTCCGGGGAGCAGAGCCTTTCTGCTCTTTTCCAGGTTACCTTGATTAGGAGAACTGCCTCATTGGGACTCTTTGTGGGTTCTGTCTCTCGAAAGTTTAGTTAGAGTCCTTAGCTTCTGAATTTTATCAGAGAGCTCCTAAGACTCGATCCCTTCTTGTTCACCATCTTGGCCCCCTCCCCTTTCCAATACTTTACAAAGAATTTGTATTAATCATTCATTAAATGTTTCATGGAATACACTTGTAAATTAACCTGACCCTGGATATTTTTTCTTAGGAAGCTATTGATGGTTTGTTCAATTTATTTTGTTTGAAATGAGATTATTTAAGCACTTTTCTTCTTCTGTTAATATGGGCAATTTATATATTTTAAAATATTCATTAATTTCAGTTGGTTGTCATATTTTTTGTAATATAGATGGGCAAAATAGCTCCAAATTAATATTAATAATTTCCTGCTCATTGGTGGTGAATTCACCTTTTTAATTTTTGATACTGGTAACTTGATATTCTTCCTTATTTTTTTAAATCAGATTAACCAAAGTATATCTGCTGCATTTTTTTGTAAAAGGAAGTTCAGTCTTATTTATTGTTTCAAAAGATTTCTTATTTACAATGTTATTAATTTATCTTTTTTACAATGTTATCAATTTATCTTTTCATTTTTAGATATTCTAAGTGGGGGGGTTGTAGTTTTTCTTACTATTAGACGAAGAAATAATTCTTTACTCTTCTTTTCTCTATTTTATTCATGTAAACTCTAATAGATACAACAATTCCCAAATAAATGCTATGCCTATATCCCACAAGTTTTGGTATATTGTTCATTGTATTTGGCAAATTTTTTCATCACTTCTGTGGTTTATTCTTTGATTCACTCATTCATTAAAATTAGGTTTTTAGTTTCTAATTCATTTCTAACCTATTTTCCCATGATCCTTTATTATATGTGATTTCTATTGAATTATGGTCTGAAAAGAATGCATTTAATAGTTCTTCCTTTCTGTACCTGATTGTGCCAAAATACATGGCAACTTTTAGTGTAGGTATCATGTGCTAGGGAGAGGAAGGTATATTCCATCACTATCCCTATTCAATTTTCTCCAGAAATCTGCCATATCTAAGTTTTCTAAAATTCTATTCAATTCTTTAACATTCTTCTTGCTTCCTTTGGTGTTGGATTTTTCTAATTCTGAAAGAGGAATATTGAAGTCATGCACTATAGTTCTGCCCTCTTTGACTTCCTGTATCTCATTTAGCTTCTACTCTTAGAATTAGGATGCTAGCACTTGATGTATATGTTTAATATTAATATTACCTCAATGTATATGGTACCTTTTTAATGATATATATTTTTGTTTTCTCATTGACTGAGATCAGGATTGCTATCCCTGCTTTTTCACTTCAATTGAAGCATACTATGCTCTGTTCTAGCCTTTTACCAATCCTCTGTATGGATATTTCCATTTCAAATGTTTCTTTTAAACAACATATTATAGAGTTCTGGCTTTTAAGCCACTTTTCTATCTTATTCCATTTCATGGAAAAATACATTCTAATCAAAATCACAGTTATGATTACTAAATTTGACATACCCTCCATTCTATTTTCCCTCTTTTGTATTATCTCTCTCCATACTCCTCCTCCTCTTCACCATGGTTTTACTCCTAACTATTCCTTGCCTCTATCTATCCTTCCTTCTGCTGGCCCTCTTCTCTTTTCTTTTCCTTTATCCTTTCTATTTTCCCCATCATACTTTACTTCCTTCTATCAGTCCTTACTTCCCTTTGCCTGTTTCCCCCTTCTAATTGTATGTAGGATAAGATAAGTTTCTAACCCAATTGATGGTACATGTTATTCCCTCTTTGAGCCAAATATGATGAAAATAAGATTCAATCAATTCTTAAACTCTCTAGTCTTTGTCTCTACAGTTGTTTGTTCTATGTGCTAGTTCATGTTATATAAATTAACCCATTCTCCATACCCCTTCTTCCTGTCCTAGTATAATTCCTTTTCTTAAATGCCTAAAAATTTCATATCAACCCTTCATAATCAATGTCCATACTTTCTTTCTGAGTACCATCCTTCATAAGATACAATTCTCAAGAGTTATTAGAGGGGGCAGCTAGGTGGCACAGTGGATACAGCACTGGCCCTGGAGTCAGGAATACTTGAGTTCAAATGCGGCTTCAGACATGTAATAATTACCTAGCTGTGTGGTCTTGGGCAAGTCACTTAACCCCATTGCCTTTCAAAAAACCTTAAAAAAGTGTTATTACTATACTGCTCCCATTTAGGAGTGTAACCAGTTTAATCTTATTGAATAAAATATTTTTTCTTTTCCCTGTTTATCTTTTTATATATCTCATGGATCTCATGTTTGTAAATAGAATTTTCTCTTCAACTTTGCTTTTTTCATCAGGAAAATTTAAAGGAACTATTTTGTTTTATGTCCATCTTTTACCCTGTAAGAGTATGCACTGCATTGGTGGGTAGTTAATTCTAGGATGAAGTCCAAATTCCTTTGCCCTCCAAAATATCATGTTCTAAACCTTTCATTTCATTAAGGTTGATTCTTCCATGTCCTGAATAATCTTGACAGTGACTCCTTGTTATTTGAATTGTTTCTTTCTGACTCTCTGCAGGAGGTTTCCTGTATGATCTAATAATTCTGAAATTTGGCTACAATATTTTTTGGCATGCTCATGTTATATTGCATTTTATTAAGGGAATGGTGGATTTCTTTTTTCCTTACTGTGCTTTTCTGTTTTTGCTTTTTTTTTAATTTCCCATTACAATTATTAGCTGCGACTTGTCCAATTTTATTTTTCAAGAAATTACTTTCTTCAGTTTGCTTTTACAACTGCCTTTTTATTTGTGGAATTCTATTCGTCAAAGAGTTATATATTTTTTGCTCAATTGCATATTTAAAGGATTTGTTTTCTATAGTAGTTTTGTGCTTATTTTTATCAACATTATGAATTTATCTTACATTTCTTATCCTAAAGCAATGTCTAGGGTTACTCAAACAAAATGTTACTATTGTCTTTTATTACCATTTCTTTTGTATATATTCTAATCCTCTTGTCCATTCCTCTATTTATTGACCACTAACAAACATTTTTGATGATTGCCATTTTATATTATAGTTTTTTAGATCTGGTACAGCTATGCCTCCATTCTTTGCATTTTTTTTCATCAAAATCATTGATATACTTGACATTTTTTGCTCCTTTTTTGAGAATTATAAAATAGGTTTTTGGTTATGTAATTTGTATGGCACTGAATAAGTAGCTTAATTTTGATAGAATTGCCATTTTTATTTCATTAACTTGGACAAATCATAAGCAATGGATATTTTTCTAATTGTTTAGATCTACCTTTATCTGTGTAAAAGGTGTTTTGCTCCACAAATTTGCATGTCATCCTTGTGCAGGAGCCATGCTAATCTTCTCTGTTTCATTCTAATTTTAGTATATGTGCTGCCAAAGCAAGCACAAAAGGTGTTTTGCAGTTGTATTCCTACAATGTCTAGATTTTTTTTAGAATGTAGATTCCCAAGTATTTTATATTGGGCATAGTTCTTCTAAATAGAATTTTTATTTCCAGCCTTTGGATTTTGTTGCTCCAGTATAGAAAGACTGATGATTTATGTGCCTTTATATTATATCCTGCTACTTTGCTAAAGTAGTTAATGGCTTCAAGGAGTTTTTAGAGGATTTTCTATACTTTTAAAAATATACTATCATATTATCTGCAAAAAGTGGATGTTTTGCTTCCTCATTGCCTATCCTCATTCCTTCAACTTCTTTTTTTTTTTTCTCTTGTTGCTTCTCTTATTGCTAAAGCTAACATTTCTAATACTATAATGAACAGCAGTGGTGATAATGGGCATTTTGTTTCATGGATAATCTTAAAGGATATACTATTTTATCCATATGGCATATAATATTTGTTGACATTTTATGTAGCTACTGCTTATTATTGAAAGGAGAATTTCATTTATGCCTATAATTTCTAGTGTTTTTAATGGGAATAATTGTTTTATTTTGCCAAAGGGTTTTTCATCAACTATTGAGATAATCATATGATATCAGTTTTTCTTGTTAAATATTCAGTTACATTGATTTTACTAATAATAAACCATCCCTGATTATCTGGTATAAACGCTACTTGATCTTAGTGTATTATCTTAGCAATAGCCCATTTTCATCTATGCTAACAGGTTTTTTTTATGTTTTTGCAAGGCAAATGGGGTTAAGTGGCTTGCCCAAGGCCACATAGCTAGGTAATTATTAAGTGTCTGAGACCAGATTTGAAACCAGGTACTCCTGACTCCAGGGCCGGTGCTTTATCCACTGCGCCACCTAGACACCCCCGCTAACAGTTTTTTTTAAGATTTTTGCTTCAATGTTCATTAGGCAAATTAGTATATAATTTTCTTTGACTTTGGTTTATGTATCAGGAACATATTGAGGTCATAAAAGGAATTTGGCTGAAATCCATCACCTATTTTTGAAATTGTTTATAGAGAATAAGAATTAATTTTTCCTTAAACATTTTGGTAGGATTCACTTGTACATCCATCTCTACATGAAATTTTTTCTTAGGGAGTTTAGTGAATGTTTCCGTTTTTGTTTTTTTTTTTCTGCAAGGTAGTCGGGTTAAGTGACTTCCAAAAGATCACACAGCTAGGAAATCATTAAGTGTCTGCAGCTGTATTTGAACTTAGGTCCTTCTGACTCCAGGGCCAGTGCTCTATCCACTGTGCCACCTAGCCATCTCAAAATTTATTTAAGGCAATGGGGTTAAGTGACAATGTCACACAGCTAGGCAATTATTAAGTGATTGTTACTTCAATTACTTTTTTTCTGAAATGGGGTTGTTATGTATTTTATTTTTCTGTTAAATGGCTATTTTATATTTTTGTAAATATCCTTCAATTTCACTCATGCTATCAATGTTATTGGCCTGCAATTGGGCAAAGTATCTTCAAATTCTCTCTTTAATTACCTCCTCGTTGTGGTGAGTTCATCATTTAGGTTTTGGATATTGTTACTTTGTTTTTTTTTAAATCAGATTAACCAAAGGCTTATCAATTGTATTAGTTTTCTATAAAACCAAATTTTAGTTTTATTTATTAGAGCAATGGTTTTTTGTTTTCATTTTTATTAATCTCTCCTATGATTTGCAGAATTTTTAATTTGGAATTTAATTCAGTATCTGTAATTTGTTGTTTTTCTAGTTTGTTTTTTAATTGTATGTCCAATTTTTTTTTATCTCCTTTTTCTCTCTTTTATTCATAAAAGCACAGAGGTATAAAATTTAGTCTAAAAAGTTCTTTGACTATATTCCATAAATTTTGTTATAATGTCTCATTGTGGGCATTGCCTCAAATTAAATTGTTGATTATTTCGATGAATTGTTGTTTGATCCATTAATTCTTTAATTTAATGCAATTTAATTAATTTAATTTTTGGTTTTTCTTTATACAGCCCATTGTGACATGTAACTTTTACTATATCATGACATGAAAAGAATGCATTTATTATTTCTTCTTGTCTGTACTTGATTGTGAGGTGTTTCTGCTCTAGTACATGATCAGTTTTGGTATACGTGGCCATTCCATTTTTTTCTAGGTTTTTGCAAGGCAAATTGGGTTAAGTGGCTTGCCCAAGGCCACACAGGTAATTATTAAGTTTTTGAAACCAGATTTGAAACCAGGTACTCCTGATACCAGGGCATCCTGATTCCAGGGCTGGTGCTTTATCCACTGTGCCACCTAAGCCGCCCCCCCCCATTCCATTTTCTCCAGAGTTCTATCATACATGTTTTGTAAGATTTAATCTCTTCATTAACTTCCTTCTTGTTTATTTGGTGGTTAGATTTATCTAGTACTGAGAGAGGGAGCTTGAAGCATCTCACTGTTATAGCTTTATTGTCTATGTCTCCTTGTATTTTTTTCAGCTTTTCCTTTGTATTTAGTATATAGTATTTAGATGCTATATCATTTCATACATATATATTTAATAATTATATAACTTCTTTTCCTATGATGCCTTTTAGGAAGTTTCAGTTTCCTTCCTTAACCTCTTTTAATGAGATTTATTTTTGCTTTTGCTTTGTTGGAGATCAGGATTGCTTTCCCTGACTTTTTTACTTCTGTTGAATCATAATATATTTTACTCCAGCCTTTTAAAGATGTACCAGAGCAGAAACACCTCACAATCAAGTACAGACAAGAAGAAATAATAAATGCATTCTTTTCATGTCATGATATAGTAAAAGTTACATGTCACAATGGGCTGTATAAAGAAAAAACAAAAATTAAATTAATTAAATTGCATTAAATTAAAGAATTAATGGATCAAACAACAATTCATGTGTTTTTCTCTTGATTTCAACTGTGTTTCCTATAAACAAGATACTGTAAAATTCTGGTTTTGAATCCATTCTGCTATTTGCTTCTGTTTTATGGGAAATTTCATTTTATTAATATTTACAGTTAAGATTACTAATTCTATATTTCCCTCCATGCTATCTTTAGTCATTTGCAATCTCCGCTTTCCTTTCCTCTAATTTCTACTTACCAGTATTTTGATCCCTTTCTTCTTTATCTTTTATTTTAAATTTTAACTTTGTTATTTTCTTCCTTCCTTCCTTCCTTCTTTATTTATCTATCTATCTATATATTTATTTATTTATTTTCACCCATATGCACATGTATAGTTTTAAATTACAAAATTTCTTTTTACCTTCCCTTTCCACCTCCTTCTCTTCAGCAGCAAACAGTCAGGTTAACATTGTACAGACATATTTTTGATAAACATGTTTACAAATGAGTTATTTTTGGTATGAGGAATTTGGATTAAGGGAAAGATAGATATGACATTATTTTTATAAAGTGTTCACCAGATTCTGAAGGGTTGTTTATTTATTTTTTTTCTTTTTGCGTTTAGTTTTTCTTCCTCTGGATGGGAATAACTTGTCTATATCCAGTCTAATACAGTTGTCCTTACTCTCTGAACTGCTGGGACATTTACCTTTGCTTTCACTTTTACCTTCACCTTCACATTTATCAATCACATCTTCCTCTGCCCAATTACATTCTCCCCTCCCTAAATCCACTTCACTGGGCAGGGGTAGATAGATTTTAATCCCCATTGGAAATGTATGTTATTCTCTCTCTGGGTCAAACCTAATGAAAGTAGAATTTTCTCAATTTTCTCAGTGTCCTCTCTCTCTCTCTCTCCCTCTCTCTCTCTCTCTCACTCTCTCGCTCTCTTGCTCTCTTGCTCTCTCGCCTTCTCCTAAATTAGGCTTTCATTTTTCTTATTGTTTTAGCATTGTCTTATACCTACAATCCTATTTTCAAATATCTTCCTTCTATCTATCCTGATAGAAGTTCAGTTCTCAAAGGTTGATGCATAAGCAGCATTGTCTCGTAGTTACTAAAGTACTGTAACCCTCTTTTGTCCCCTTAGAAACACACCTCTTAACAGTTATTAATGACATCAAATTAGAATTGATTTATACTACTCCCCCTTTTCAAATACCCTCCATGGACACACAATCCTTATGGGGCCAAAGCATCATGCACAGTCAAATTATTTCATGAAGCATTTATGACTCTCCTCCCCACTCACAAGTGCATTCCTTTCTATTGTGGCCAAAGCAATAAACCAAGAAAAATTGTAGTTTGTTTTTTTTTCATGTCCATTTATTCTAAATCAACTCTCCCTCTTTCTTATAGTAGTCCAAACATATCCCTATAACCCCCCATACAAAATGTCAGATACCCTCTCTCCCTCTATTCTTTTTACACTCCAACAATAGCACTATAACCCTTTTTAAATAAGTATGAATTCCTGATCTATTTGTGTATAATCCTGTACATTACTACACTTTGTTCTTATTGCACTTCAACCATTCTTAAGCATCTAGTAAAATAAGGTTACTTCATGACTGAATTATGGGTCAAATTTCTAAGTACTCACCCTTCCTCCAACTCTATTGGAAATACCATCCTCATAACCTACATAACTTCATGTATCACTTATACTTATATTTTATAAGTACAATCCTTTCAACTCTATTAAACCTTTATTTTTTTTAGTTTTTTGCAAGGCAAATAGGGTTAATTGAATTGCCCAGGGCCACACAGCTAGGTAATTATTATATGTCTGAGGTTGGATTTGAACTCAGGTACTCCTGACTCCAGGACAGGTGCTCTATCCACTGTGACACCTAAACACCCCTAGAAGAATTTTCTATGGTATTTTCCTAAAGATATTTTCCATGATCTTTTAATGATTTAGGTTTTTTGATAGGCAAATGAATCATAGCTTTTCGTTCCTAGATCCAATTTCCACGTCTCTTGTTTTTCCTTAAAAGTACTTTACATTTACTTCATTTTTTTTAGTTTCTTGATTTTGTTTGATGGAATCTTGGTGTATTATAGATTCATTAGTTACTTTTTGTCCAGTCCTAATTATTAAGGCTTTATTTTTTTCATTAGCCCTTGTATTTACTTTTTCCAGTTGGTTAATTTTACTTTTTATGAGCTGCAATTCCTTTCTAACTGGTTGACTTTATTTTTGATGAGTTTCATTTTTTCCCAATTGGTCATTTTTTTATTTAAAGGAATTGATTTCTTCACTAAATTTTTTATAACTTTGCATGCAACTCACTTTTTTTTTCCATTTATCTTTTTTACCTCTCTTCTTTGGTTTTTGAAAACTTTTTTAAGCTCTTCAATGAGATTTTAGATTTGAATTTCAGTTGATACACACCTTTGAGACTTCCTATGTAGGGGCATTTTTATCATCTTTCTCATCTGAATAGCAAGTTTCTATGATTAATGCTTTTTGGGTTTTTTTGCTCATTTTGATAACTGAATTCTGCTCTTAGGGAATAGAGAATATAATTCCAAGCTTTTTGTGCTGTGACTGGGATCTGTTTCCTGATTTATTGTTTCTCAGGGTGTTACCTATTCATCTCAGGCCATTCCTATTTAGAGGTTTATTTTCTCCTTTATGTGTAGGCTTTGTCTATGCAGTGGTTTGTTCCCTCCCCAGTCCTGTCTGTTGCCCCACTATTCCCAGGGCCTAGTCTTTGTCTGGCATTGGGAACCACTTTGTTACCCTTTTATGTAACTTCTGGGACCTGGGCTTCTATCTTGCTGTTAGAACCTGTACTTCACTGTGGCTAGAATCTTCCTGCTTGATTTTCTGTTCACCCTCCTATCTTGGCTAACTTATCTTTTTCTCAGAAGAGACAGACCATTGCTGAAGAGCCTCCATGATGTCAAGAGTTGAGAACTACTTTTGCACTTGTTTTGGTGGGATCTGTAGCTTTAATATCTGTGTAGAAACTTTATGACTTTGGTATTGTTGTTTTAATAGATAATTCAGTTATTGCCAGGTTGTATAATCTAATATTATGTAATAAGAAGTGCTGGTTTGAAGGTGATGATATGCTCTTTATATTCTGCCCTAGAACTGTGATAAGGGTCCCCTCAAATTCTGGTGTTCTAGTTCTCTTCCTTACCTTGGCACTATTAAACAGAGCTACAATCCAGATGAGAGTATCGGAAAAGCAAAAGAGTACTGCCTCTAATGGCAACAAAAAGACCCTATAAGCTTCTTCTTAGCAGTTGTTTTATCACCTTTCTATCTGTCACTTTCAAGGCCTATTGATGTTTGCTGAAATCAGATATATATGCTGGTGGACCTGCAGTGGGCTGTGCTCCACTTTGACCCCTGTATTACAGTTTACCTGCAGACCTACTAAATTGTCTTAGGCACAAAATTGCCATGCTAGAATTTATTTTCTTTAAGATGTTTGAGGGATTAATTAATTTATTCAGATTAATTCCTTCCTTTTTTCTGTTATGACAAAAATCAATTATTTTATCCATTTTGTGAAAATTCATAAGACATATATAAAAAAATAATAGGACAGAAAATCTTATTTGTATCTGAACTGAATCAGAAATAGCAATAAAAATAATTATATTGATTCCAAATCACCTGAGTATTGTATCATTGGAAGATCCTCATAATTACCTTGTGAGCTGAAGGAAATTTTTAGAAAAACTGTTAAGAGATGATTACCTATCAGTCGGTCTGTCTATCTATCTGCTATCTATCTATCTATATATCATTTATCTGTTATTGCTAAATCCAAAAAATTTAAAAAATATATTTTAATACACAGCAAAAGCATAAGAAATGCACATACTCAAGCACCTTTCTGTGAATGGAGGCAGTCACGTAAAGAAGATGTGAAGTGCAGTGACCCAGAAAGCCAAGATGATTCTCATAATGACTGGCACTGAGAAGAAATTCCAGTATAGGAATCTCTGGAGATCAATGATTACATGAAGTATGGGAGTTGGAGTGAGTTGAATGCAGGGTTGAACAGAATTTCCCTGTGGGCTAACCATGGACCATATGGCAAATACCTCAATACCATCTGGGGTAATTTACCTCCCAAAGTATTCATACAAGGCTACAGCCCATATCTAAATGATAGGAATGTAATAAACCCATAGTAGCAACTGCTATTTAAGTGCCATAAATAAAAGTGAGATAATTCCTTAATGGGCACTTGTATGGGGTCCCAATCTTACACCCCTTTATTATCGGTGTTAGCACAAATTTTAATGCCAGATACAAAAAATGAAGTGATTAAAAACATAACTGCTGATAGCGTGGTACAGTTTAGCTGCTGAAGATGCCATAATGGTGTTAATTACTATACAGAGAGTCATTTTTCAGAAAAGAGTACTACAAATTGCTTAAGTAGTCATGGTGTTCATCAGCTGGCAAACCTGGCGGGTGGGTGACGATTCCAAAATATCTAGTAGTTAAGCAAATCTCTAATTAGAAATTACAAATTCCTAGAGGTGTTTGCACAGCAATCCAGCATAGATTTAATTGTCATACCCAGGCCTAGGATGTTTCCAAACAACCCACAGTCTTCAAATATACTCTATTATACCATTCAAAGTATATACACAAAAGGAAATAATGTAATCATTATTTCAATTCACTTATATTCACTCTATGGTATATACAACTCCTTTGGGAATGCAGAAGTTTTCATCATCTAATCATTCATTTTATAAAGCATGACTTTAATAAGAGATAGGGATTAGTGATTTCATCAGCATTAGGAAATTCAAGATAAAGAAACTACCCCTACTCATAGGCTTTGGAAATTTCTCAGATGCCTTAACCAGTTGTCTGGGGTAGTGAGATTCTAGGTAAAATGCCTGGGTAAATTGTGTGACTTAGTCAGAGTCACATAGCCAGTATTTGTTAAAACAAGACTTTGAAACCAAGTATTTCTGGATTCAGTGCCAAATTTCTATCTATTATTCCACAGTGAATTCTTTGTTTTAATATAATTTTAAGGGTATATTATTGAGTTGTTATGTTTTTTGTTTTATCTAACACAAATTTTATATATAGTCCAAATTATTGAGCCTGCTTTTCAGTGCAATCATAATCTGACTCCAATTTATTTTAAATTTAATTGTCCCTACAAGAATCCCTGCCATAATCTCTACATGTCTAATACATGAACTAATTTGTATCCTTCTTCCTAATCTTGGTATTCCACTCACTTAGAAATGTGTTTCCCACTGTCTATCCCCTAACAGACTCAACTCTCAGAGCTTTCACACTAATTTAAAGAAAAGGTAAAATTGTATTCACTTAATGAAGCCTCTTCAGACTCTTCAGTGAAGTTATTTTTTTCCTTTTTTAAAAAAATATCAATAAAAAGGAGTTTGAACAACGTTCAAGGACTGTTCCCTTTAATTTAGAAAAGAAACATATCTTACTGTCTGATCATGTTATCTCTTCTACTTTATGCTTCTTCCTTAAAGATATGATTTCTCTTTCATCACATTCAATTTAGATCAATGCACAACATGGAAACAATGTAAAGACTGACAAATTACTGTCTGTGGGGGGGTGGGGGAGGGAAGTAAGATTGGGAGAAAAATTATAAAACTCAAAATAAATAAAATCTTTAGTCAAAAAAAAAGCTTTTTATTATGCTATTACTACTTTGCCCACTCTATAATTTCATCCCTTCAAAAGCTTGACTCTGTCCTTTAAGAAGTTTAGTTTGATAGTGTCTTATACACTTACAACCCTTGATATTACACTCCCTAGTACTCCTGTGTTATATCTGATTAAATACTTCCAACTCCAGGCCTAGATTGCTTTCATCCCACATTCAAAATTTCTTTTTCCCAGCATGATATTTATATATAGCCTGAGGCAGATGTACATTTATACACACTGTGTTCATAAACTTATGAACCCAATTTCCAACTTTGTCTTCATGACAATGAATTTATTTTATTTTTTAATTTAAAAAATAAATTTATCTATTTACTTTAAACATTCATTTATTTTTTTAAATTTTTCTTTCTTCTTCCCAAACCTTTGCCACCCACTGAGAAGGCAAGCAAAAAATATAAATTATGCATGTGAAATAATTTAACATACATTTAAATGTTAGCTATTTTCAAAAAAAAGCAATTACTAAAAATAAAGCAAGAAAGTTATACTTCAGTTTGCAGTCAGTTTATCAGTTCTTTCTTTCTCTGGATGTAGATAAAATTTTATTATCCTTGGTCCTTTGTAATTGTATTGGATCATTAACTAATGAGTGAAGCCATTTCTATGCACTCTTGATCACACAGTTCTTCTTAGTTCATATTGGTCTTCCTGAGATTTTTTTCCTGAAAATCTCTTTTGCTATTTCATATAACATAATTGTACTACATGACAATCATATGCCATAACCTATTCAAAAATTCTTCAGTTGAAGAGGATCATGACACACTTTCCAATTCTTTCTCACAAGAAACAAGAATTGCTATAAATATTATTGAATATAGAATTTATTTTCTTCTTCTCTGATATTTAGGGGAAATAAAACCTAAAGGTATCATTGGGTCACAATTATTTTGCCCAATTCTATGCCAATAAATTTGACAATCTAAATGAAATGAATGGATATTTACAAAAATATGTTTGCCAGATTAAATTAAGAAAAAATTAAAAACCTAAATAACCCTATCTCAGAAAAATAAATACAACAAGTCATTATTGAACTCCCTTATTAAACAATCTCCAGGGCCAAATGGATTCACAAGTAAATTCTATCAAACATTTAAGGAAAATTTGGTTCCCATTCTATATAAAACACTGAAAATAGGTGAAGGCAGGACTCTACCTGTTTCTATGACACCAATATACTGCTGATACCTAAACCAGGAAGAGTTAAAATGGAGAATGAAAATTATAGACCTATCTCTTTGATGAATATATATATGCAAAAATCTTAAATAAAATCTTATCAAAACAATTACAAGTTAACACTAGAATAACACATTATGATCAAGAAGGATTTATCCCAGGAATGCAAGGTTGGTACAATATTAGTTAAACTGTTTGCATAATTAATTATGTCAATAGTAATCATATCAGAAATCATATGGTTATATCAATAGATGTTGAAATAACTTTTTGGCAAAATACAACATCTATTCCTAATAAAAACACTAGAGATTGTGAGAATAAATGGATTGTTACTTACAATAATGAGCAGTAGCTATCTGAAACCATCAAAAAGCATTATATGCAATGGTGATAGGCTAGAGGAATTCCCAGTAAAATCAGGGGTGAGAAAAGGATGACCATTATCACCACTACTAATCAATACTGTATTAGAAATTTTAGCTTCAGCAATAAGAGAAGAAAAAGAAATTGAAGGAATTAGAGTAGGAAGCAAGAGACAAAACTTTTCTCTTTGCAGATGACATCATGGTATGACTAGAAAAATCCCCAAAAAGCATTTAAAAAACTACAAGAAACAATTAGCAATTGTAGCAAAATAGGATGTAAAATAAACCCTCATAAATACTCAACATATCTATATGTGACAAGCAAGATGCAGTAGAATGAGCTAGAAAGAAAAATTCCATTGTAAATAACTTCAGAAGATATAAAATACCTAGGAGTCTATTTGCCAAGACAGACTCATCAACTTTTTGAAAAGAATTACAAAACACTTCTTAGACAAATAAAATCACATTTAAATAACTGGGCAAATATCTATTGCTCATGGATAGGTCGAGCTAATATAATAAAAATGACAATTCTACCAAAACTAAATTACCTGTTCAGTGCCCTACCAATCAAAATTCCATAAAATTACTTTATTGAATTAGGAAGTTAAAAGTAAATTTACATGGAGAAATAAAAAGTCAAGAATTTCCTGGGAGTCAATGAAAAACTGCAAAAGAATGTGGCTTAGCCTTATCAGATCTAAAATTATATTATAAAACATCAGTCATCAAAACTGTTTGGTACTGACCAAGTAATAGAGTGATTGAACAGTGAAATAGACTAGGTACAATAAAAGGAAATGATTACAGTAATCTGCTGTTTAATAAACACAAAGAGTCCTGTTATTGGGATTAAAAACTCTCTCTTTGATAAAAACTATTGGGAAAATTGGAAGTTAGTATGGAAGAAACTTAGATTAGACCAACATCTCACACCCTATACCAAGATAGGATCAAAATAGATACAGAATTTAGACATAAAAAATATTATCAGCAAAACAGAAGATCAAGAAGTAGTTTACTTGTCAGATCTATGGAAAGGAAAACAGTTTATGATCAAGGAAGAGATGGAGAAATCATTTAAAACAAACTTGTTGATTTTGATTACATTAAATTAAAAAGCTTTTGCACAAACAAATCCACTGTAACCAATATCAAAAGAAATGAAGCAAACTGGGAAACAATTTTTACTACTAGTATTTCTGACAAGGAACTCATTTCTAAAATATGCAGAGAACTGAGTCAAAATTTTCAAAAAAACAAAAACAAACCATTCCCCAATTGACAAAGTGTCAAAGGACATGCAAAGACTATTTACATTTGAAGAAGGCAAAGTGATCCATAGTCATATGAAAAATTGCTCTAAATCATTACTTATTAGAGAAATGCAAATTAAAGCAACACTAATACATTGTTGTTGGAGCTCTGAAATCATCCAACCTTTCTGGAGAGCAATTTGGAATTATGCCCAAAGGCAACAACCATTTCACCCAGCAATACCACTCCTGGGTCTATACCCTGAAGAGATTATGAAAAGGGGGTTAAAAACATCATTTGTATAAAAATATTCATAGCAGTCCTGTTTGTAATGGCAAAGAATTGGAAGTTAAGTTAATGTCCTTCATTTGGGGAATGACTTAACAAGCTGGTATATATATGTCATGGAACACCATTGTTATATTAGAAACCAGGAGTGATGGGAATTCAGGGAAGCCTGGAAGGATTTTTTTTTTTAAGAAAGATTCTATTTACTTTGAGTTTTACAATTTTCCCCCATTCTTGCTTCCCTCCCCCCACCCCCCACAGAAGGCATTCTGTTATTCTTTACATTGGTTTCATGTTATACATTGAGCTCATTTGAATGTGATAACAGAGAAATCATATCCTTAAGGACAAAACATAAAGTATGAGATAGTAAAATTACTTAATAATGTAACTTTTTTTTCTAATTTGATGGTAATAGTCTTTGGTCTTTGTTGAAATTCATAATTCTTTTGATGTATACAAATGGTATTCTCCATTGCAGATGGCCCCTAATTGTCCCTGGTTGTTGCCTTGCAGGGATGAGCAAGTCCATCATAGTTGATCATCACCCCCATGTTGCTGTTAGGGTGTACAATGATTTTCTGGTTCTGCAGCCTGGAAGGATTTGCATGAAATGATGCTGAGTGAGATGAGTAGAATCAGAAAAACATTGTATACCCTAACAGCAACATGGGAGTGATGATTAACCTTGAGGGACTTGCTCATTCCATCAGCTCAACAATCAGGGAAAATCTTTGGTTTATCTGCATTGGAGAATACCATCTATATCCAGAGAAAGAATTGTGGAGTTTGAACAAAGACAAAAGACTATTTATTACCTTCGATTTTGAAAAAAACAAACCATGTTATCTTATTATGTAATTTTACTAGCTCTTATACGTTATTTTTCTTTCTTAAGGATATGATTTCTCTCTCATCATATTCAACTTAGATCAGTGTATAGCATGTAAACAATGTATAGACTAACACACTGCCTTCTGTGGCATTTGTTGGAGGGAGGCAAGAATAAGGGAAAATTGTAAAACTCAAAATAAATAAAACCTTTTTTTAAAAAAAAACAGTGAACTAATTTTCCCTCAATCCTTCAAGCAGTTGTCTTTTCTGTTAGGTTTGCAGCAGTACTTTTAAAAATGTTAATTTGCTTTAATTTGTATTTCTCTTATCAATTAAGATTTACAGCATTATGATCACTAGTTTTATTTCTACTGAAGACATTATCATGTCTTTTGGCATTTTATCAATTGGGGAATGATGTTTCTTTTAAACATTTGTCTCAGGTCTTCATAAATTTTAGGAATGAGTTATTTATATTAAATTAAGTTTTTTTTAATTTGCTTTATTGCATGAGGAAACTTTTAACAAAAGATAATTTTCCAGATTATCTATTTTGTTATTATTTTTCCAGTGGTTTCTGAATTTCATGTCCACTTGGGTTATAACAGACCCTTCAATCCTCCATCATCTTGCTATCTCTCTCCAAACTCATCTTCCTTGTTTCCATGACATTATCAACCAACCTTTTCTTCTGTTATTCCTTTCTTCTTTTACCATCAATCTTTCCCAGCATCAGAATGTTTCCTAATGATACTAATTTTCTCCCTTTTAATTAGGTTTATTTTTATTTTGTTTTCTCTGAGTTATTATTGCTACTCCTATATTTTTTACTTTAATTGAAATCTGTTCCAGTCTTATAACACTGTGGATTTTTCTGTCTCAAGTATATTTTTTATAAACAACAAATTGTTGATTCTCATATCTTATCCCTTTTGCTAACAACTTCCACTTTATGGAAGAGTTCATCTCAATTATTTTTACATTATTTCCATTCAGCCTAATTTTTTTTTATATTTGGACTTTCTTTTTTTTTACCTTTTTTCCTCCTCAGAAGTTTGTTTGCTTCTGAACATTGTTTTCTTTAATCTACCTTTCTTATTATTTCCCCATATTTTTTATCTTTTCTCCTTTATTTTCTGATAGTCATATTTATATACCCAACTGCATGTGTTTGTCTGTGTTTGTATGTGTATCATTTCATCTTTGAAAAAAAATTTCAATGTGAATAGGATTTCAACATTGGCCCCATCATCATAATTTTCCTCTCCTCTGTAAAAACTCTTTCTTGAATGTTTCTTTCATGTGAGAAAGTTTTCCACATTCTACCCCTTGTTTACCACTTCTCACAATACATTACTATTTCTCAGTCTTTCATTCTTAGGAAGAGATCATCTCATCATAGTCATCATACTCATGTCCTCTGCTTAAGTATATTCCTAAGATCCTAGTATTTTTAAACATTTTCTTCTCATATAGAAATATAAATAATTTAAGCCCAGAAAGTCTCTTATGATTTCTCTTTCATTTACATCTTTTTATGCTTCTCTTGTGATGTGTTTAAATATATATTTTCTATTATCTCTGCTTTTTATTCAGGAATGCTTGAAAATACTCTCATGAAATTTCTATTTTTGATGGATCATATTCAGTTCTGCTGCATAGGTTAATTCTTGGTTTTAATGCCTTCTGGAATATCATATTGCAAGAACATTGATCTTTTAATATAGAAGCCAATAAACCTGTGATCCTGGCTGTGAATTCATTATTTTATTCCTAGGAATTTTTATTTTAAGATCTTTTTCAAAAGGTTATTAGTGAATTCTTCCAATTTCTATCTTATACCCTCTATTTGAAAAGTTTGGATGATGTTTTTATTCATAATTTACTAAAAAATGGTGCCTAGCTTTTTGTTTTTGGTCATGTTTTCAAGTATCACAATTCTTAAATTATCTCTCATCCATCATTTGCTTTTTCAAATAAGATATTTCACATTTTCTTAATTTTTGTTATTTTCACTTTTTTTCTTGATTTTTCATGGAATCAACTGAATTCTAATATTTAAGGTATTGTTTACTTTTGTGAGCTTTTATAAATCTTTTTCCCCATTGAGTCAATGCAAGGGAGTTATTCACTAAATTTTTGTGTACCTCCTTTTACCCTTGACTTATTCTGTTTTATAAGAATATCTTTTGTGCTTTCTGTCACTGACCATTGGGTCAATTCTGTTTCTAATGCATTATTTTATTTTGTATTTTGGGGTTTTCATTTGGTGAGTTTTTAATTTTCTTTTAATAATTTCCTTCCTTCACTCTTATTTCTTTCATTTATTTATCTATTTATTTAAAGCAATGGGTTTAAGTGACTTGCCCAAGGTCACACAGTAGGTAATTGTTAAGTGGCTGTACCAGATTTGCACATGGGTCCTCCTGACTCCAGGGCCAGTGCTCTATTCATTGCACCACTTAGCTGCCCCACTTATTTCTTTACCCTTTTTCCCTCTGATCTTTTTCCCCTTGATGTTTTAAATTATTTTTCTCTTTTCTAAAATCTCTTCTTTAGTGTGTATCCAGTTTTTGAATTTTTCAGTGCTTACAAAGTAATGTGATCTGGGAAGAGATGTCTTCTCTTTGGTCTGTGCTCTGGTCTTTAACCAAAAGAGGCCAATGATTTCTTGGGATTTCAATCAAAATTGTTCCTCAGAGTCCTTCCTCCCTTTGGGAAGAAATACCATTTCTCAGGGTTCCTAGTCCCATGTGAATGTGCTACTCTTTTCTCTCAAACTGTATCTCAGAAATAGATATGCAAGGGAGTTTACAATGTTTAATCTTCTATTTCATAATAGCACAGCTACCAACATTGTATTAGAAACCATAAATAAAATAAATAAATAATAGTGTATGGGTAAATCAAAGTTTAGCCTGAAACTCATCTCAACACAGTGATCCCAAGATCATTTATAGATAAAACTGACAACAAAAAGATTAAAAATTGGTGCAACTTACCAGTGTTTCCAAAGCTATGTCTTTTCTAATCAATGACAGTGCAGAAATATCATTAGGACTCTGTCATTTTATTTTCCGGTATAAAAAATCACACCTAAATAAAGATTTAAAAAATGGGAAATGGCAGAGGAGGAGAAGAGATTTGGAAGAGCAATTAGACCAAAAGAGGTTCACATTAAATTGAATGCCAGAGGTGGAAAAAATTTGAAAGTTACTGCATGATTGACTTATATGCCTTCAAAGGATATACTTGGGTCAATGTTCTTTAAAATATGCAATAATAAAGATGATTTATTCAAACAATCCTTTATTACCAATATCCAATGATGCATAAAAGTTGTTCAGCAAAGCAGTCCATTATTGTCATGAGTAATGTCTTAAAAACCATTTAAATGTAATAGGAATTCCATATGGATTATAATATCATTTATAGTGTCATACAATTTAAGTACTGCCAGGTACTCAGGATCTGTCTCACCCACCTGTGAAAAGAATTCCCTCTTTAAAATAGTTATTGAAGGAAAATTCAAAGTTACATTGATAAACTTCTTTTACTAACAAAGGATTATTAAGTGATTTGTTCAATATCACACAAAAGAAATTACAGAGGCCAGGATTCAATTTGTGGTTTTAATCAGATGGTTGAAATCCACCATTTTGTGAGACAACACAATATAAGCACAACTCATACCTAATAGCCAAGGTTCTCATTGTAGTATGACATATTTAGTTACTTTGAAATCTGGCATTGGAATATGGAGGGTGCCAAATGACATAATCATTCCATTAAGCATAACAAATATGTTATTTTATCTCTCTCAACAGCCTTGGCATGTATTCATGCACAACCCCTGTGGTTCTTTGTTGATTATCCATTGTCAATATTAGATTTTTCCTCTATTTTAATGTTTCAATCACTATACTCACAGTATTGTGAAAAGATAAGTATGATATGTAATGGATAACAACACAACCAGTCCTCCCAGTGTTCCCTTCATTTCTACCACAGAAATGACTATCTCCTAGTTAATAAGAATCAGTTCTGGATGAGAAATTTTCCATGCTTATTCCTCTAAATTGTGAAAATTTCAATAAGGAAAAACAAGAATTTATTTGCTGTTCTTTTTTCTTTTTTTTTTGGTAGGCCAAGAAGTCTAGTAGATATGTTATTAAAGTTTGTCAATTATACTGTATCATGATTCTGTGCCATGTTTCTAAAATTTCTTATTTGTTTATTTACTCTTTTGACCAGTACTCTATAGTGTAATCTAATGCTAAAAATCATATCTCTTTGAAATGATTCACAAAATTGGTTAAGTATTCATTCAAAAAACTTTCACAACACTCACAAATTCCCTTTAGTCAATTCTATTTATTTTGAATTTTGATTCTTAATAAAAAATAATTTTATTGATCTATTGAATCATAATATTGTTTAAAATTTGGAAATTCTAGGCTACTTTTTTCTCACTAATGATTTTCTAGACTAAATTCAATTTCACTTTTTCTAGTTCTATAATATCTATCTATGCGTTCTGGATTCAGATAAATGAATAATTGAATTAATTTAGAATCTTTTGTGCATTTTATTATATTAGATCTATCTAACAATGAACAATTAATATTTCCCAATTATTCACACCTTTCTTTTTTCATAAAGCATTATTCATTTTAAGCTTATTTATAAATTGTAGAGTAGAAGTTGAATTTTTTTAAACTATTCTGTAGTTATGCTACTTGTTATTTTCTTTTACTACCTCTTTCTGCAATCTTCTTGAAAATATGCAGAAAAGTTATTGGCTTATGTTGATTTGTTTTATCTTCAATTTAATTTTTTATTAATTTTTAATTTGACATTTTAGGTCATCCTTTAGTAGTCTCTAAGAAGATTATCATATTTAAAGAAAAAAGGTAATTTGCTTTCTAATAGGCAATTTTTATTCCCTTCAATTTTTTTTCTTGTCTAATTGGTATAATTAACTTTTCTAACCTATCAAGGAGTAGTGGAGAAAAGTGGCAGGGTTGCTTTTCCCATGAACTTTTTGGACAGATATGTAATGTATACTCATTACAGATATTGCTAACTCTTTGTTTTAAGATAACATTTATCAGATTAAGGAAATGTTCATTTATTCCTATGTGTTCTAATTTTTGTTTTTGTTTTTGTTTTTGCAAAACAGTGGGGTTTAATGACTTGCCCAAGGTCACACAGCTAGGGAATTATTAATTGCTTGAGCATGGATTTGAATTCAAATCCTCTTGACTCCAAAGCTGTTGTTCTATTCACTGTGCAACCTAGTTGTCCCTTAGTGGAAAACTCTTACAGAATAATTTGCTTTTATTTTTCCATCCTTTGGGGTCATGTGTTAATTTATTTGCCCACACTGATAGTCGTCATGCAGTCATAGTTTTCATATCAAATACTTGCTATAATATTTGTGGGTTTAGATTTTCCTTTATTTAGGCACTTTAGTTTTTCTTGATACTTGAATGAACTTTCAATATCGGTATAGAGTAATTTGAGATGACTGTTTTCCCCCCCATCATCTATTTTTTTGATATTGTTTCTTTGACTTTTACATTCTCAGCCCTCTTCAGTTATCTTCACATATTCCTTTTCATAATTGAAATGATGATTTTTATCAATTTCAAAAATACTGTTAATGTTTTTCAAAGAAATCCATGATTACTAAATAAGTAAATACCAAGAGAATCATAAAATAAAATATATCTTCTTCTCTGGAAGTGAAAGTAAAAGCAGAGAAAGAGAACAAGAATTTGTCAAATAACCAGCAGTGTTTGTTAATATTCCAGGCAATGTGGTAAGCATGCTATAAATGCTTTTTCATCTGATCCTCCCAACAATTCTGTAAATTTGGTGCTTATTAATATATCCATTTTCAAGGTGAGGAACTGACTTAGATAGAGGTTAACTGATTTTTTAAAAGGTCTCACAGTAAGTGTTGAGACTCAAATTTGAACTTGATAACCAGACTTCAGATGCAGCAATCAGATGCAGGACTCTATTGACTGTGCCATCTAATTCCCTCTACATAAAAAATATAGAGCTGAATTGGTAGCTTACTGTATGACTTTATCAGCACAGATATTTTCTATAAGAACTCAAAATGGACAATGAAGACCATTATTATTTCATATACAATATTCTAACTCTCACTTCTGAGCTTTGCTCTGAATTTTCCTCCACTCTAGTAAAGCTCTTACAGTCTCTTCCATCACCTGGAATCTCTCATTTTCTTCAAAATTTTCCTCAAGAACTAATTTCTATTTCTAGTTTTTTTTTATCATGTCAGTTTCTATTTTTTTATCCTTCAAAACTATTTTGAATGTATGCAAGCAAATATTGCTCCCTACTTTAAAAAAGCTCCTTGTGTGCAGACATTTTTTTACTTTCTTTATGATATATTAACATGTACAGAGCACCTAGATTTTAGTAAATGCTTAATATAAGTTTACACAAATAGAATATTTGTTGTCAAGAAAGCAAATATTTTATAATATGGTTTTCCTTATTGTCTCTTAGATAAATATGAATTCATATGATAGCTTCCCTTATTAGCATATCCATGCTAAATTTGTGAGACTTTTTTCATTTAGTTTCAACTTCTTTTATATCTTCTGATTACAAAAATCATATCAATAATAATATAATTCCCTTTTTTAAGTTGATGTGATTGTCATTAGCTTAGAATCTCATGCATAGACAAGCAAAATCTTGTGTCTTTGCTGATATTGGAACGAGGAGATTTGTGAACAAGTGAATTGACCTTTTACCAACTTTTTAATCAAATTGGCTAAAAGTTTGTCTAATGTATAATTCTTTTCAAAGAATGAGCATTGAGAATTAGTTATTATTTTTCTTGTTTTTATTTAACCTTCTTCTCTGCAAGCTCTAATATCTCCTCCTTTATATTTATATTGGATTAATTTATTTTTGGCCTTATAATTATTAAATGCCTTTCCAGGTTATTAATCAGTATATTTTTTTTCATTTTGTCAATGTAGATTTTTTAAGAAAGTGATTTTACCTGAATTCAGGTAGCTTGATTTTCATCTATTTTCACATAATTATTATTTGTTTTTGTATATCCTTTGATGACTTATTTTTTTAAGATTTAAATAAGTCTCCATGAGGATCTAATAATATTTTCATGGTTCTTGAAGTCATTATTGCTTTTTTTGCATTAAAATCTGTAATGTCTGTATTAATGCTGTTTGTTTTGTAACATTTTCAATATCAACCTAACATCTGTTGTACCTTTGCAAAAGTTGCAAATGGTATTGTTCAATATTTATATTATTTATTAATCCCATTTAGGAGATTCTATAAATCTTTTAGCTCTAGCTTCACAAGCATTTTGTTGAGTTCCATATTTCTCCTTTCCTTTGTATTTTTCTTAAATGAGAGAGATGAATTGAAATTGACATTACTCTGTTACTTTGTCTTCTTATAAATCAATTAATGGTTTCTGTATTAAACATAGAAGCTAAGAAATTTGAAGTTTTATATATATATATATATATATATATATATATATATATATATTTATACTGGTTTATTGTGTATTGTTCATTTCAGCAGAATTCAATCTCCATGTTTAACCATTTTCTTATTTTGACTGTTTTTTTTCTGAAAACATGACTGCAATGCTTACTTTCTGTATTTACTTGATGCATGGTAAAAATTGTTCAGATATTCAGTTTGTATTCCATGAATACTTTTATATTTTAAAATGTATTTCTTGAAGGGTACAAATTGCATGATTTTGTGATCTTAACAATCCAACACTCTTTTATTATATTGGGCTATTGACTTCATTAACCTTTAAAATTATTACAACTCAGTTTATAGTTTTTTTCCACACCACTCCCCTCAATGGTGAACAATCAGCATACCATTGTACATTCATATTTTGACAAATGTGTTTACACTGCAGTCATTTTTGGTATGAGGAATTAGAATTTAGGAAAAGCGATGCTATAATTTTTATAAATCCTTCATCAGATTCTGAAGGGTTGTCTTTTTTTTTTTTAGTTTTGTTGTCATGTTTTATTTTGTTTTGATTTGTTTTTCTTCTTCTGCCTGGGGATAACACTGTGGCTTGTCTAATATGGTTGTCCTAGGTCTCTGAACTGCTTCTTATTAAGAATGATCATCTCACAGTGTTCTTGGTACTGTGTACATTGTTCTCTTGCTTCTGCTCCCTACATTAAATATCACTTCCTGTAAGTCATTCCATGTTTCTCTAGAATCCAACCATTTTATGATTTCATATGGAACAATAATATTACATAGTTTTCATATACTACAACTTGTTTATCCATTCCCCAGTTGCTGCGCATACCCTCCATTTCCAATTCTTTTCCCCAATACGAAAAGAGTTACTATATGGGGTAGCTAGGTGGTACAGTAGATGGAGCACTGGCCCTGAAGTCAGGAAGACCTGAGTTCAAATCTGGCCTCAGACACTTAATAAGTGCCTACTTGTGTGACCTTGGCCGAGTAACTCAACCCCATTGGCTTAAAAAATAGATTTTTTTTAAAAAGCTGCTATGAATATTTTGGAACTTATAGGACTTTTGTCATTTTTTTATGTCTTCTGGATATAGACCTAGAATTGTAATTGTTGCATCAAAGGGCATGGATATTTTTATTGCTCTTTGGTCATGGTTCCATATTGCTCTCCAGAATGGGTGGATCTGTTCATAACTCAACCAGCAATGCATCAATGTCCCAATCCTTTCACAAGCTCTCCAATATTGATCATACTCCATTTTTCTCATCTTAAGCCAATCTTGTAGATGTGAGGTGATATCTCATTTTTTTCTAATCAATAATGATTTGGGGCATTTTTCATATAATTATACATAGTTTTAATTTCTTCATTTGAAAACTGTGTATTCATATCTTTTGACCACTTATCAATTGGGAAATGACTTGTAACTTTATAAATTTGATGTGATTCTCTATATATTTTAGAAATGAGACTTTTATCAAAACTTTATTTGTGAAGATTGTTTCCCAGTTTTCTGCTTTCCTTCTAAGTTCAGCAGCATTGATTGTATTAGTGCAAAACCTTTTTAATTTAATATAGTCAAAACCATTCATTTTGTAGTTTATAATGTACTCTATTTCTTGTTTGATTATAAATCTTCATGATTTCTTCTAGAACAATAATGTTCCACAACATTAATATAACACAATATAATCAGTCATTTCCTAATTGATAAGATTCCTTTAAATTTCAAAACCTTTTTCCATCATGAAAAGAGCTGCTATGAATGTTTTGTATATGTGGGTTTTTGATCTTTTTTGTGATCTTTTTAGGATATAGACCTAGTAATGTTACTACTAGATCAGAAGGGATAAACAGTCTTATTGCTCTTTGAACATAAATCCAAATTGTTTTACAGAAAGTTTGGATTGGTTCACAACTCCACCATTAATGTATTAGTATCCCAGTTTTCCCACATCCCTTTCAACATTGATGATTTTCTTTTTTAGTCATAATGTCCAGTCTGATAGGTGTGAGGTGATATGCCAGAGTTTTAATTTGCATTTCCCTAATCAATAGTGATTTAGAATAATTTTTGATATCACTAAAGATAGCTTTAATTTCTTCATCTGAGAATTGTCTTTTCTTATCCATTCAATGTTTATCAATTGGTAATGACTTGTTTTCTTATAATATAAAATTTGACTTGGTTCTCAATATATTTTAGAAATGAGTCCTTTGTCAAAAACTACTTGCAAAAATTGTTTCCCGGGTTTTTTTTTTTTTTTTGTATTCCATTTTAACCTCAAATGCATTAGTTTTGTCTGTGTGAAAAACTTTTAATTTAATGTAATCATTTTGTCTTTTATAATGCTCTTCAGATCTGCTTTGGTCAAAGACTGCTCCCCTTTCCAAAGGTTTGACAGATAACATTCATTGTTCTCTTAATTGACTCATAAAATCATTTTTATGTCTAAATTATGCATCCATTTTAATTTTATTTTAATACAGGGCTTGAGATGTTGCTCTACACCTGGTCTCTTGCATATTTTCATCCAGTTTTACTGGAATTTTTTATCAGAGTGAAATCTAATCTCAGTAATTGGAATTTGGGGATTTATCAAACAATAGATTACTATATTATTTGGTACTATTTCTTTTTCAACTAGCATATTCAAGTGAACCATCACTCTATTTCTTAACTAGTACCAAATAATTTTAATGACTGATGCTTGATAACAGGGCTGTCCAATGTTACTTTTAAAAGTTTTTCTGAGAATTGGGGACTTCTGGTCAAGGTGGCAGAGAAAATCCAGGCACTGTTTTAAGCTCTCCTGTTTTTTTTTCCTCAAAACTAACATGAACCAAGCCTCTAGACAGATTTTGAATACACTGAATCCACAGAAGAATTGAAGGGAATATCTACTAGCTAAGTCCGTCACAGGGGAGCAGTGTGCCTAGTGAAGATAACAGAGACACAACAGAGAGGCAGGGGGTGAGGGAACTAACCTGAGAACAGCCGCAGAAGCATTTTCTTTGTGAATTACAGACTGGAGAGCTCTAGCTCAGCAGTACAGAGATCTATACAACTAGCTCTGCTGATCTGGAACACCTGGGCTCCAAGCCCCTGTGTTGTCAGCAAAGTTCACCGTTTCCAGCTGAGTTCCCCCATCCCCCCTGTTCCTGTGGGAAAGCCTGACTTTCCCCAGAACAAACACAGAAAAAGTCCTGATTTTACCTTGTTGCCCCAAGGCCCAGGTGTGGCCATTATCTCTCTCCTAACTGATTGCTGATTAAACTGGTAACCAGAGCCTTTGATCACTTTAAGCTGAGGACCCAGGCCAGATTGTGCAAAGACAACCCAAATCCTGCCCCAAGCACAGGGAATGGACCACTGGAACCAACCACAAAGACAATTCAGAGATAGCTTCTGCATTCCTTATTGCCAGTCAACTGATTAACACCTAAAGTTCCTAATCCCAGTGAGCAAGGCCTCTAGACATCTCAACACCAAAATTCTGCAAATCAGTCCTTCCCCCAAAACAAGACCCCTAAGGAAAAGGACCAAAAGGAAGAAAACATAGGGTCTATTTAATGATACCTCAAAAACAAGGATATAGTTCAGATAGGCCTGAAGCATCAGAGGAGAATAAGAATCCAGTCTAGAAAGACTTCCTAGAAGAAATCAGAAAGGAAGTTAAAAATCAAATTGAAAAATTGGGAAAAGAAAATTAACATTTTATTACAAAAAACAGATATTTGAAAACACAATTGGGCAAATGAAAAAAAGATAAAACTTCCTTTGAAAATAGAATTGACCAATTGAAAAAAGGAAATAAGGTAAATGAAGAAAACTCTTCTCTAAAAAAATATTGGGGGACAGCTAGGTGGCCCAGTGGATATAGCACCAGCCCTGTAGTCAGGAGTACCTGAGATTAAATCCAGCCTCAGACACTTAATAATTTCCTAGCTGTATGGCCTTGGGAAAACCACTTTACCCCCATTTGCCTTGCAAAAAAACCCCTAAAAAAACGATTGAATAAGTGGAAACTAATAACTTCATGAGGCACCAAGGATCTGTTAAACAAGATTTTTTAAAAAAATGAAAAAATAGAAGAAAATGTGAAATACCTCACTGTCAGAGTAAGTGTTCTGGAAAATAGATCCAGGAGATACAATTTTTAAAATCATAGGACTACTTGAAAACCTTAAAGGAAAAAAAAATCTGCCCTCTATACTTCAGGAAAAAATGAAGGAGAACTGCTCTGATAACCTGAAATCAGAGGACAAAATAGTCATTGACAGAGTGGATCAAATACCGCCTGAAAGAGATCCAAAAATGAAAATACCAAGGAATATTGTGACCAAAATGCAGAACTATCAGATCAAGGTGCATATTCTGCAAGTGGCCAAAGAGAAAGAATTCAAGCATCAAAGAGCCACAATTAATATTACACAGGACCTGACTTCATCAAAATTAAGGAATTGAAAGCACTGAAATATGATATTGCAGAGAGCAAAGAATCTTGGATTACAGCCAGGAATTCACCAATCCAACAAAGCTAAGCTTTTTTTTTGGTGGTGGGGGGGAGATGGATATTTAATGAAGTAGGAGATTTTTCAATTTTTCCTGATGAAAAGAACAGAGTTAAGAAAATTTGTTCTTCAAACAGGTGACTAAAGAGATATATGTAAAGTTAGATAGAGAAAAAGAAAAAAAAATGTTATCCAATAAAATTAAACTGGTTATATATATATATATATATATATATATATATATATATATATATATATATATATCCACCTGGGAGGATGATTCTCATAACTCTTGAGTATTGTAACTCTATTAGAGGGAATTTATTTGTCCAAAAAGAATGGACATCCATGACATGTCTATGACTTTGATGGAATGAGTTAAAAATAATATCACCTTAAAAGGGAGGAACAGTAATGTAATGTGTGGAAGGGGAGACTGAATGTGGTAAATTACATGAAGAGTTGCAAAAGATCTATTGTGAAAGAAAGGAGGAGGTGGGAACTCCCTTAATCTTATTCTCATATTATTTGACTCAAAGAGGGATTACACAAACACTCAGTTGAGTTTAGAAACTTGTTTTACCTTTGAAGTATTAAGAGTGGAAAGGGGGTGGGAGTGGGGCAAAAGGCAGGAATAACAGAAAGACTGAAAGGAAGAAGGGGTAAAGAGAAAGCAGAAAGAAAAGGACAGGGATTGGATAGAAGGAGGGTAAGTTAACTGAAGGAGGTAATGTTCAAGAAAAAAAAAACCTGGGAAATAGGGAAGGTGAGAAAAAGGGAAAATGCAAATGGATGCACTATAGCATGGAAGGTAATAAAAAGTAACTGTAAATTTGAATGTGAATGGAATGAACCCTGTCAAAAACGGAAATAGATAAGAGAGTACTTTTAAAACCAGAATCCCCAAGTATGCTACTTACAAGAAACACATTTGAAACAGAGATACATACAGAGTAAAGGATAAGGTTTGAGCAGAAATATTATATTTAAGACAAAGCAGCTGAAAAAATAAATCTCTTCAAGATAGAGATAAAGAAACTATATCCTCCTAAAAGAAACCATGGGCAATGAAGTAATTTCAATACTAATTATGTAGGCAACAAACAACATAACATTCAGATTCTTCCTGGAGGAGCAAATGAGTTACAGGAAGACATAGACAAAAAAATCTCTACTGATGGGAGACTTTAACTTCCCCCTCTCAGAATTACATAAATCAAAATATAAAATAAGCAAGAATGGATTTAAATGAATTTATACATGATAGACCTTTGGAGAAAATTTAATGGGGATAGAAAGAAATATATATATATATATATATATATACATATATATATATATATGTATATATATATATATATGTATATATATATATATATATATATATATTTCCTCTAGTAAATGCTACTACACAAAAATTGGCCATGTGCTAGGGCATAAAAACCTCATTATCAAATGCAGAAAGGCAGAAATATCAAGGTCACAGACACTCCAGAGAAAGAAACCAGCACTCCCCTAATGGCTAGCTGGAGACATTACAATCAGTGAATAAAGCCTCTAGGGATTCCAACACCAAACTTCTGTGAACCAGTCCCTCCCCAACACAAGATCTTAAGATAATGCAGAAAGGCCAGCCCAAAGGAGGGTCATGGAAAAATTCTTGGAAGAAAAAGACACTAACTCAGAGAGACTTAGAACCTCTGAGGAGAATATGCCTGGTCTTCAGCACAGAAAGACTTCCTTGAAGAAATAACGTAGGAGTTTAAAAGTCAATTGGAAAATTTGGGAGAGAAAATTAACACCTTGGAAGAAGAAAACAAACCTATCAAAACCTCCACTGGTCAAATGGAAAGCTTTTTATTAATATCTAGAAAGATTTTATTTCTTTTGAATTTTACAATTTTCCCACCTTTCTTGCTTCCCTCCCCCCAGCCCCCAACAGAAAGCATTCTGTTGGACTTTTTATTGTTCAGATGGAAAACTCTTACAAAAATAGAATTGACCAAATGGAAAAGGAGTTACAAAAGGTAAATGAAGAAAATTATTCTCTAAAAATATAAAAAATGGAGTCTGTGGAAACTAATGACTTTATGAGAAGCAAGTTTCTGCTAAACAAAATTTAAAAAATTTAAAAAATAGAAGAAAATGTAAAATAACTCATCAGCAAAACCACTGACCTTGAGAAGAGATCAAGAATGAACAACCTGAGAATTATAGGCCTTCCTGAAAACATTGAAGAGCAGAAAAACCTGGACTTAATATTACATTATTTAGTGATGGAAAATTGCCCTGATATCATGGAATCAGAGGGTAAAATAATTATTGAAAGAGTATACCAATCCCCTCCTGAAAGATATCCTAAAATGAAAACACCAAGGAATGTTGTGTCTAAATTCCAGAACTATCAGATAAAAGAGAAAATCCTGCAAGCAGCCAGAAAGAAACAATTTAGATACCAAGGAGCCACAGTAAAGATATCCAGGACCTGGCCACATCAACATCATGGGATTGAAAACTCTGGAAGGGAATATTCCGAAGAGCAAGGGAGATTAGAATGCAGCGAAGAATACACTATCCTGCAAAGATGAACCTGATTTTTCAGGGGAAAAGATGGATATTTAACGAAATGGATTTATTCAAAAAGGCCTGATGAAAACACCAGAGCTAAATAGAAAACTTGGACATCAAACAGGAGGTTCAAGAGACACATGAAAAGGCAAAAAAAGGAGGAGGGGGTTAAGAAAAAAAACTGCTATCCAATAAAAATGAAACTGGCTATATCCCAGTATGGGAAAAAGATACTCGTAAGTCATGTGAATTGTAACTCTATCAAAGAGAATATATTTACGCAGAAGTGATTGACACTCATGACTTATCCATGAAACTGAAATTCAATGTGAATGACTATAAACCTACATGGGATAAAAACTCTAATGACTCTAGAGAACTGTAAATCTTTTAGAGAGAATATACTTAGCCAGAAGTGATGGACACTCATTATTTTCTGTAACTCAGATAGAAAGATTTAAAAACACTACCTCCTTAAAAAGGGGGATAGGAAGGAGATGGGAGGATGGAGGCTATTGAATAGGGTAAATCTCATTACATAAAGAGGAGCAAAATACCTATTATAATAGAAAGAAGGGAGTACATTAGAAACACCTGAATCTTTCTCTCATCATACTTGCTTTAACGTTTACTTACAAACACACTCAGTTAACTTAAGAAACATTTTACCTTTCAAGTGTTAAAAGGGCAAAAGGGCATGGGGGATGGATACAGGGAGGGGGAGAAAAAGGGGAAGCTAACAGAAAGAAGTTAAGGGAAAAGGGAAAATGTTAAAAGGGAAAGAAAGGTAAGGGATGGATATACGAGGACAGATACACTAAAGGTGGTGGTATTCAGATACAAAATACCAGGGAATATGTATAACATGAAAAAAGGGAAAAATAAAATCATAGAGGAACAGAGCATGGAGGGGAATAAAGAGTTATTAATTATAACTTTGAATGTGAATGGGATGAAACCTCCCTTAAAACATAAGTGAAGGGGCAGCTAGGTGGCGCAGTGGATAGAGCACCAGCCTTAAAGTCAGGAGTTCCTGGGTTCAAATCCGACCTCAGACACTTAACAATTACCTAGCCGTGTGGCCTTGGGCAACCCACTTAACCCCATTGCCTTGAGAAATCTAAAAAAAAAAAACCTTAAGTGAATAGCAGAGTGGATTAAAAACCAGAATCCTACAATATGATGCTTACAAGAAACTCATTTGAAGAAGAGAGATACATATAGAGTAAAGGTAAAAGGTTGCAGCAAAGTATATTTTTCTTCAGCGGAAGTGAAAAAAAAGCAGGGGTTGCAATCCTTATTGCAGACAAAGCAGATGTAAAAACAAATAATGTTAGAAGCGATAAGGAATGAAACTATGCTCCTAAAAGATATCATAGAAAATACAGTGATTTCAATACTGAATATGCATGTACCCAATGGGATAGCATGAAAAATATTAGAGGAGAAGCTGAAAGAACTTCAAGAAGAAATAGACAGCAAAACTCTACTAGTGGGAGACCTCAACCTCCCACTTTTAGATATAGACCAATCTAATCATAAAATGAATAAGAAGTTAAGGACGTAAATAGATTGTTAGAAAACCTAGATAAGGTAGATATATGGAGGAAACTGAATGGCGAAAGAAAGGAATATACTTATTTTTTCTGCAGTACATGGCACTTACCCAGAAATTGACTATGTAGTAGGGCATAAAAACATGATAATCAATTGCAAAAAGGCAGAAATAGTGAATATATCTTTCTCAGATCATAATGCAATAAAAATCATATGCAATATTGGGCCAAGGAGATATAGACCCAGAACTAATTAGAAACTAAACAACTTTATTTTTAAAAATGAGTGGGTCAAAAAGCAAATTGTAGAACAAATTATTTATTTCATCCTAGATAACAACAATAGCGATACAACATAGCAAAACCTATTGTATTAACTCAAAGTCAGGGGATATCTTATATCTTTAAATGCTTACATGAATAAATTAATTAAAGAGGAAAACTATTAACTAAACATGCAACTTAAAATTTAGAGAAAGAACAAATTAAAGCCCCCAATTAAATACCAAAATGGAAGTTCTAAAAATTGAAGGAGAAATTAATAAAATCAAACATAACAGAACAATTGAATTTATAAATAAAATGAAGAGTTTTATGAAAATAACTAATAAAATTGATAAACCTCTGGTCAATTTGATTTAAAATAAAGAAGAAAACCAAAAATCACCACCAATGAGGAGGAAATTAAAGTAATAATTTGGAATTATTTTACTCAATTCTATGCCAGCAAATTTGACAATCTAAGAGAAATGGATCGATATTTACAAAAAATATAACTTTCCCAGGATAAATGAGGAGGAAAATAAATACCCAAACAACACTATCTCAGAAAATGAAATTCAGCAAGCTATCATTGAACTCCCCAAGAAAAAACCTCCAGGGCTAGATGGATTTACAAGTGAATTCTATCAAACATGTGAGGAATAATTGTTTCCAAATCTATATAAACTCTTTGGAAAAATAGGGAAGACAGAGCTCTGCATAACTCTTTCCATGACACCAATAGGATGCTAATACCTAAAACAGGCAGAGTTAAAACAGAGAATGAAAATTATAGATCTATCTTCCCATATGGATGCAAAAATCTTAAATAAAATTTTAGTAAATTGATTACAAGTTATCAGTTGAATGATACATTATGATCAAGTAGGATTTATCCCTAGTATATAGGGTTGGTTTAATATTAGCAAAACTGTTAGTATAATTAATTATAGCAATAAAAACCTGTCAGAAATCATGATTAAATCAATAGCTGCTGAAAAAGCTTTTGACAAAATACAGTACCCATTCCTACTAAAAACACTGGAGAGCATAGGAATAATGGATAGCAGCATCTATCTGAAAGCATCAACAAGAATTATATGCAATGGGAATAGGAGACAGGTATTCCCAGGTAAATATCAGGTTTCAAACAAGGATGCCCCTTATCACCACCACTATTCAATGTTGTATTCAAAATGTTAACTTCAGCAATGAGAGGAAAAAGAAATTGAAGGAATTAAAATTGGGAAGGAAGAGACAAAACTCTCACACTTCGCAGATGGCATAATGGTATACATAGAGAATCCCAAAAGATCATCTAAAAACTGTTCAAAACCTGTAACAATTTTATCAGTGTCACAAGATATAAAATAAACCCTCATAAATTCTCAACTTTTCTATATATGACTAGCAAGATATGGCAAGAATAGATAGAAAGAGAAATCACATTCAAAGTAAGCTCAGACAGTGTAAAACACCTGGGACTGTGTTTGCCAAGGCAGACTCATAAACTTTTTGAAAGCAATTACAAAACTCTTCTCAAACAAACAAAATCAGATTTAAATAACTGGGCAAATATCAACTGCTCAAGGATAGGTCAAGTTAATATAATAAAAATGACAATTCTACCAGAACTAAACTACCTGTTTAGTGCCCTAACAATCAAATTTACAAAAAAAAATACTTTAATGAGTTAGAAAAACATGTAAGTAAATTAGTAAATTTATATGGAGAAATAAAAAGTCAAGAATTATATATATATATATATATATATATATATATATATATATATATACATATATATATTATAAAGCATCAGTCATTAAAGCTGTCTGGTATTGGCTAAGCAATAGAGTGCTAGACCAGACCAGTGGAATAGACTAGGTGCAATAGCAGGAATTACAGTAATCTGTTGTTTGAGAAACCCAAAGAGTCCTGCTATTAGGTTAAAAACTCTCTTCGCTAAAAACTGTTGGAAAAATTGGAAGTTAGTATGGAAGAAACTTAGATTATACCAACACCTCACACCCAAAACCAATTTAAGATCCAAATAGGTATAGGACTTAGACATATAAAAAACAATATTAACAGTAAACTAGAAGATCAAGAGTAGTATACCTGTCAGGTCTATGGAAATGGAAGTAGTTTATGACCAAGGAAGAGATGGAGAACATCACTAAAAACAAACTAGATGATTCTGATTACATTAAAATAAAGACCTTTGCACAGACAAAACCACTGTAACCAACATCAAAAGGAATGTAGCAAACTTGAAAACAATCCTTACAATTAGTATTTCTGACAAATGACTCATTTCTAAAATATACAGAGAACTGAGTCAATTTTTTTTAGTTTTGTTTATTTTTATGCAAGACAATGGTGTTAAGTGGCTTGCCCAAGGCCACAATTATTAAGTGCCTGAAACTGGATTTGAACTCAGGTACTCCTGAATCCAGGGCCAGTGCTCTATCCACTGAGCAACCTAGCCACCCCTGAGTCAAATTTTTAAAAAGCAAGCCATTCCCAAATTGACAAGTGGTCAAAAAATATGCAAAGACAATTTACAGATGAGGAAATCAAAGTGATCTGTCGTCATATGAAAAATTGCTTTGGGGGTGTCTAGGTGGTGCAGTAGATAGGGCACTGGCCCTGGAGTCAGGAGTACCTGAGTTAAAATCCAACCTCAGACACTTAATAATTAGCTAGCTGTGTGGCCTTGTCAAGCCACTTAACCCCATTGCCTTGCAAAAACTAAAAAAAAAAAAAAATGCTCTAAATCATTAACCATTATAGAAATTCAAATTACAGCATCTCTGAGGTACAATTACACACCTCTCAGACTGGCCAATATGACCAAAAACTAAAGTGATCTATGTTAGAAGGGATGCGGGAAACCTGGGACACCAATACTTTGTCTTTGGAGCTTTGAACTCATCCAACCTTTCTGGAGAGCAATTTGTAATCATGCCCAAAGGGCAACAACCATGTGTATACCCTTCCATCCAGCAATAACACTACTGGGTCTATACCCTGAAGAGATGATGAAAAAGGGTAAAAGCATCACTTGTACAAAAATATTCATAGTCATAGTGTTTGTGGCAAATAATTGGAAATTAAGTGAATGTCCTTCAATTGAAGAAATGGCTTAACAAACTATGGTATATGTATGCAATGGAACACTATTGTTCTCTTAGAAAACAGGAAGGATGGGAATTCAGGGAATACTGGAAGGATTTACATGAACTGATGCTGATTCAGATAAGCGGAATCAGAAAAACACTGAATACCCTAACAGCAACATAGGTGTTATGATAACCTTGATGAATTTGCTCATTCCATCAGTGAAACAAGCAGGGACAAGTTTGGGCTATCTGCAATGAAGAATACTATCTGTATCTAGAGAAAGTTCTGTGGAGTTTGAACAAAGACCAAAGACTATTACCTTCAATCTAGAAAAAAAAGAAACAAACCTTATCTTTCTATGTAATTTTGCTATCTCTTATACTTTTCGTTTCATTCAACTGAGATCAATGTATACCATGGAAACAAGGTAAAGACTAACAGAATGCCTTCTGTGGGGTGTTGGGGAGAGAAGTAAGAATGGAAGAAAAATTGTAAAATTCTAAATAAATAAAATCTTTCTAAAAAAATAACTCTTGCTTTTATTTATTAGGTTAACAATTTTCTCGCTTTCAATTATATTAATTTCTCATGTAATTTTTTGAATTTTTAATTTTGAATTTAATTGGGGGGGTTAATCTGTACTTTCGCTAGTTTTTTTAATTGTATATTTAGTTCATTGATTACCTTTTTTCTTTAATTTATTCATGCAAGTATTTAAAGATGTAATCCATCCTCTGACAGCCAACTGTATTGAATCACATAGGTTTGGCATATTGTTTCATTATTGTCATTTTCTAGGATGAAACAATTGATTCTTTGTATAATTTGTTTTTTGATTCAGTAATTTTTTAAAATAAAGTTGTTTGGTTTCCAATTAGTTCTGGATTTATATCTCCCTGGTCCAATATTGCATATGATTTTTATTTTGTTGTGATCTGAGAAAGATGTATTCACTATTTCCACATTTCTGCAATAGTTCATTAGGTGTTATGTCCTAGGACATGGTCAAATTTTGTGGAACTGCCATGTAGTGCAGGAAAAAAAAATTTTCCTTTCTATCCCCACTCAGTTTCCTCCATAAATCAATCATATCTAGGTTTTCTAACAATCTATTTACCTCCTTACCTTACTTCTTGTTTATTATATGAGTAGATTTATTTACATATGAAAGCAGGAGGTTGGGGTCTCTCATTAGTAGAGTTTGGCTGTCTATGTCTTCCTGTAGCTCGTTCCACTTCTCTAAGAATTTGGATGCTATATCATTTGGTGCATACATATTTAGTATTGAAATTACTTTATTGTTTATGGTACCTTTTAGGAGAATATAGTTTCCTTCCTTATCTCTTTTTACACTATCTATTTTTGTAGCTGCTTTGTCTGAAATAAGCATTGCCACCTCTGTTTTTTCACTTGAGCTGAAGCAACATGTATTTTGCTTCAACCTTTTACCTTTTTCTCTACAATTTTCTCTCTCTGCATCAAATGAGGTTCTTGTAACCAACATATTGTAAAATTTTCTTTTTTAATCCACTCTACTATTCACTTACATTTTAAGTTAGAGTTCATGCCATTCACATTCAAAGTTTTAATTCCAACTCTTTATTGCCCTCCATTAAATCTTCCCTCTTTTTGTATTTTTCCCTCTTTTCCCTTCATCTATATTCTCCAGTAATTTTTCCCTCAATATCTCCACCTTCCATGTATTTGCCCTCCTATATAATCCCCTTCCCTTTCTTACCCTTTCCCTTTCCCCCTTCTTCCTTTCCTTCCTTCTGTTAGATCCCCTTTTTTCTTTCCCTCCACCCCTTGTCCCCCCTTTAAAAATTTGAAAGGTAAGATAAATTTCTTAAATTAAACTGAATGTGTGCAAGTTAACTTTAAATCAAGTCTGATGAGATAAAGATTCAGGTGGTTCTTACCTCCTTTTCTCTTCCTCTCTATCACAATAGGTCTTTTGTACGTATTAATGTAATGGAGATTTAACCCATTAAATCTCCTCCATCCTCCAATCCCCTTACTATCCCCTTTTTTAAAAGACGTATTGATTTTGAATCATTCTATCTGAGTCACAGAGAAGTTATAAGTGTCCATCACTTCTGGCTAGTAATATTATTTCTAATAGAGTTACAATCCTTAAGAATTATTAGAGTCTTTCTCTCAGGTAGGAATGTAGCCAGTTTCATCATATTGGAAAAAAAGTTTCAAGTATAAATTATGAGTGACAAACATTTCTGGCTAAGTACATTCTCTCTAATATCATTACATTTCTCAAAAGTTATGTGAATATTTCTCCCAGGTAGGGATGCAGCCAGTTTATTTTATTGGATAGCAGCTTTATTTTTCTTTACATTATTTTAACCTTTTCATGTTTCTCATTTGCCTCCTGTTTGATGTCCAAATTTTCTATTTAGCTCTGGTCTTTTCACCAGGAAATGTTGGAAATATCCCCTTTCATTAAATGCCCATCTATTTTCCTGGAATGGAAGGCTCAGCTTTGCTATATAGTGTATTCTTGTCTGCATTCCAAGTTCCCTTACTCTTCAGAAAATCTCATTCCAGGCCCTTCAATCCCTTAATGGTGATGAAGCCAGGGCTTGAGCAATTCTTTCTTTGATTCCTTAGTATTTTAATTGTTACTTTCTGGCTGCTTGTAGGATTTTCTCTTTTGTCTGTTATTTCTGGAATTTGACCACAACATTCCTGGGTGTTTTCATTTTAGAATCTCTTTCAGGAGGGGATCGATGTATTCTTCCAATAACTATTTTGACTTCTGGTTCATGATATCAGGGCAATTTTCCATCACTAAATACTGTAATAGTAAATACAGGCTTTTTTTTTCCTTTTGATGCTTTCATGAAACCCTCTAATTCTCAGGTTGTCCCTTCTTGATTTGCTCTTGAGGTCAGTGGTTTGGTGATGAGGTATTTTACATTTTCTTCTAATTTTTTCAATCTTTTCTTTATTTTTTTATTTTCTATAGTTTTAGTTTTTGCAAGGCAAATGGGGTTAAGTGGCTTGCCCAAGGCCACACAGCTAGGCAATTATTAAGTGTCTGAGACCAGATTTGAACCCAGGTACTCCTGACTCCAAGGCCGGTGCTTTATCCACTATGCCACCTAGCTACCCCTTGTTTTTTTTAAATAGAATCTTGCTTTCTCCTGAAATCATTAGTCTTCACCAATTTCTTTCTCTTTTTTAGAGAAGAATTTCTTCTTTTACTTTTTTTTTTTGCAACTCCATTTCCAGGTGGTAAATTCTATTTTTGAAGGAGTTTTCCATTTGCCCAAATCATTTCCTTTTTGCATTTCCCCAATTGAGGATTTGAGAGAATTATTTTCTTTTTGTTTTTCCCCAATTGAGGATCTGAGAAAATTATTCTTAGTATTATTCCAATGGTATGCTCCAATGATTTGTTTCCTTGTTGTGCAATGTTAATTTTCTCTTGAGTTATTTTTCCAATTTTTCCCTATTGATTTTTAAACTCCTTCCTGACTTCTTCCAGGACATCTTCCTGGACTGGGGACCAAATCATATTTTCCTTATATCTCTCTGGTTTAGAATCTATTTCTTCTAAGTAGTTCTCCATGAATACCATGCTCTGGCCTTTCTTCATTTTCCTAGGATCTTATGTTGGGGGAGGGGCTGTCTCTCAGTGGTTTGCTTTCAACACCAAGAGATTTTGTTCCCTTGGATTAGTAATTCCAAGCACTTGCCTGTAGGGTGTGTTTGTTGATTTCTCTTGAGTTTTTTAGGCCCTCAGCAGCAGGGTTTGAGTTGACCTTGAACAATGGGTTGGGCCCTGGTAGGAGGGCATTAATTGCCCTTTCAGTTGAGTGAATTCTGTTGCCCAAACCTGAACCTGAGTGGGTGCAGGGTTGTTTACTATTCATTCTGGAAAGAGTGCTCTACAAAAAGTGTGGAACTCAGGTCCTTTACCCTGCTGCTCATTTTCCAGGCATGCTCTGAAACTCTGTGGTGGAACTTACCAGAGAGTAGCTCCTCCCCCATCACCCCAGCCAAAGTTTCTGCTGCTAAAGTTAGTCCTTGGACCCACCTCTCCCCAAAACCTCTGTGACTACTGTCTGTCCTCTGGCTTCTGCCTACTACCCTATACTGGCCCTCTGGCCTCTGCCTCTAGTTTACCCATGATCCCGTGAAACCTTATTGGTTGGTGTTCTCCTAACTTCTGTTTCTGTGTTTTCTTGATCAAATTTTTGTTAAGTGGTTTATTTCATGTTATTTCTGAGGGGGAACCAGGAGCACTTAGAACAGTCATTGTCTTCTTTCTGCCATGCCAGAAATCAACAATACAGTTTTATAAGAAATCATGAGACCAGAATTTCAGAAAAGCTTAGAAAGACTTGCATGAATTTATGCTGAGTAAGTTGAGAAGAACCAGGGAAACATAACACATCTTCACAACAACATGGTGTAGTGATCAAATTTGATGGACTTGCTCATTACATTAGTGCAAAAATCAGTGACAATTGTATTGGATCTGTGATGGAGAATACCATCTGTATCCAGAGAAGAAACTGTGGAGTTTAAACAAAGATCAGAGATAAATATCTTCAATTTTTAAAATTTGTCTTATATATTACATAATTTTGCTCTCTCTAATGTTTTCTTTCTTCCTTTTGGATCTGTTTCTCTCAACACATTCAATTGAATGCATATGATAGAAGTAAATGTAAGAATATATCATGTTGCATTCTGTTGAGGAAAGGAGGAAGGGAAGGGCGGGGAGCATATAACAATTGTAAAATTCAAAACCTTGCAAAAAATGATTGGTAGAAACTACCATTGTATGTAATTGGAAGAGTGTAGAGTATATTCAAGAAAGACTTGGACCTTGGTTTGAGGGCTGTCAAAACATCTTTAGGAATGCTTTCCACCTTTGATATCCATCTAAACCACCTAACACTCACCTGTGACTCTAAGAAGCTATAGCATGCACAGTGGCCACACCCCAGTAAACCATTTAAAGAAAAAAATCATGAAGACCTGGAGACTCTTATTATCAGTGTACCAAAGAGGACAAGTTTATAATTCTTGATGATGTTAATTTTAGAGTTGGCTAAGATTACCAGAGAGTCCTTGGGAGGAATGGAGTTGGAAAGAGCAACAACAATGGACCTTCTCATCACAAACACTGTTTTCGATTTCCTTCCTGGATCCAACCTCCTAGCAAAAAGACAGAGAGAATGTGAGAGTGACAAAGGCAATATGTGGTACAGAGTGCTAGACTGATCACGGCTTCATCCTCTCTAAGCTAAATATTCACATTCAACCAAAGTGGCAACCCCAAAGCAAAATGAATACTAGCAGAATTAATGTCAAGAGATTAGAGTGTCTCTCTGATCAGGAACAGTTTATTGCTAACTTGGAGGGACAACTGAGTCAACACACAGTTTGCAACAATGGAACAGAAAGGAATGAACAGCTTTCAAAGATCTGGTATACAACACTGAATTTGCTCATCTGGGCCAGAACACTTGCAAACACCAAGACTGGTTTGATGAAAATGATTGGGAAATACATAAATTGTTAAATGAAAAATGAGAACTCCACAGCATTCACCAGTAGGCAAGTTTATGCATTTCTAAGATTGCAGCACTTAATTCTATTAAAAGTAAAGTCCAGGTAAGGCTTAGAGAAATGCAGGACTCTTGGCTCAGTAAGAAGCTCAATCAAATTCAATTTTATGCAGACAGTAACAAACAAAAATGCTTTTTATGAAGCCCTGAAAGCTATTTATGTGTCAAAGACTTATGATGCATTGAAACTACCTTCCCACATCTGGAGTTGAACAGTATCTTCCTTAAAAGGGTTGTTCAGTCACTCAGGAGGCTGCCAATGAATACACATTGATAAATGACAAGCATTTGATCCTAGAGAGGTGGGTTGAACACATTCATAGTGTTCTTAACAGACCATCATCAATCAATGCAGAAGTTATTGATTGCTTATCTCAAATTGTAGTTGACCAGTCTCTAGTTTAAGTTTAAACTGAAGGAGTTTTGAATGCCATTAGGCTCCTTTCAAGTGGCAAAGCACCTTGTGATGATTCTATTCCAGCTGAGATCTACAAGCTGGGGAGGGTGGGGTTCATTGATCATTCAAAAACTGACTGAATTTTCTGGATTATATGGCATGAAGAGGTTATTCCCCAAGAATTCAAAGATACCTCTACATTCCATTTCTAGAAAGGTAATGGGAATAGATTGTCCTGTGACAGTCACAGCGGTAATTCTCTTTTAGTCATTGTTGGTAAGATTCTTGCCAGAATCCTTCTCAATATGTGGTTCCTAGACCTGGAAGTTGGTCATCTTCCTGAGAGCCAATGTGGCTTCAGCAAGTTTGCTGTCCTACAACTCCAAGAAAAATGCCAAGACCAGAACAAAACTCTGTATACAATACTTGTAGATCTGAAGAAGACTTTTGTTACTGTTAGTCATGTGGGTTTATAGAAAATAATGTCAAAAGTTGATTGACCTGAGTTCACCAGTATTGTACATCAATTTCATGACAGTACACATGCCACGTTCTGGATGCTGGATGATGCTCTTGATATTTTAAAGTCACCATGAGGATATGGCCTTCCAATACTTTTTAGTATCATTTTCAGCAATATTGTCAAATGTTTTCAAGGACCTCAAAGTTAGCTACTGCACTGTTGGAAAATTCTTTAACTTGAAAAGGCTAAAAGCCAAGAATAAATTAAAGGGAGTGCTTGTTCATGATCTGCTTTTGCAGATGATTGTATACTCAATGCAGTCTTTGAAGCTGAGATGCAACAAATTATGAATCAATTCTCTGCTGCTTGTACTAATTTTGGTCTATCAATTAACACCAAGAAAACACAGGTGCTTCATCAAGCAACAACACACTATCCATCCATATGTAGAACCATTGATTAGAGCAAATGGAGAAGTTTTGAGTATTGTGCACAACGTCATTTATCTTGGCAGCATCCTTTCCAAGGAGATGCTAATTGACAATGAGGTTGACACTCAAATTGCCAGAAATAGCTCAGTATTTTGGAGGCTCTAAAGGAAAATATAGGAGAGAAGGGATATTAGACTGACTACAAAACTGAAATTCTACACAGCTGTTCACCAAATTGATATATGCCACTGAAAGTTTGAAAGTCTATCAGTGCCATGTCAGGGAACTGAAACTGTCTCAGGAAGATTATGAAGATCATCTGACAGGAGAAAAAACCAGGCACTGAAGTCCTTTCTCTACCTAAACTGACTCACATTGCAACATTACCACAGAGCAGGCACCTGCAATGGACTGTTAGAATGCCAGATGTATGCTTGCCAAAAGAATTATTTCATGGAGAACTCACAGAGGGCAAGTAGAAGCAATACTGAGACACCTTGAAGGTCTAACTGAAGAACTTTAGAAACAACTGTACAACTTAGCAGGTATTGACACAGAAATGCTCAGCCCACCCTAGGTGTTTACATAGACCAGAATATTTTGCACCCATAGTTTGGTAGAGCAGTCTGATTCTCCATAGTCAGACATAATGTAACTTGTCCCAGACATAATGATGCAATTTTGTTCTTCAATAATGAAGGACAAGAACCATGTAATTGGAAAACAAATAAAAATTATATAATTTTAAACGTTTTTATTAAAAATTTAACAATATGTTTTGATTTACCATTTTAGTGAGAGCTCTGTAGTAGCTCAACTTTATTTACTAAAGCATTTATTAAATCCACAGGGGGTTGCATAAAAATCACACTGCAGGTTACATGTGGTCCATGCACTGCATTTTAGACTTCTGTGGTTTATAATATAATTTTGTATCTGGTATGGTTAGGATTCCTTCCTTTGAACAGTTTTCATTAATTGCATTGTTATTCTTGACCGTTTTTTTTCTCCATATCAATTTAGTGCCTATTTTTTCTAGCACAATAAAGCATTTTTTGAAAGTTTCATTGGCATGGCAATGAATAAGTAATTTAAGTAGAATTCCCATTTTTATTATATTAACTCAACCTACCCATGAGCAATTAACATTTACCCAGTTATTCAGATCTGATTTTATTTGTGTTTTATAGTGTTTTCCATATTGTTTCTGAGCCTGCCCTAGCAGGTAGACTCCCAAGCATTTTATGTTGTCTAACAATCTTTTGAAATGAATTTCTCTTTCTACTTCTTGCTGCTGCATATTGTTAGTAATATTATAGAAATGCTGATGATTTTTTGCAGGTTTGTTTTATATCCTGCAATTTAGCAATATTTGCTAAATGTTTCAAGTTATTTTTAGATGATTTTCTAGGGTTCTCTAAGTATATTATATCATCCACAAAGAGTGAGAGTTTTGTTTTTCATTATTTATTATAATTTATTCAATTTATTTTTCTTCTCTTATTGCTAAGACTAACATTTTAATGCAATATTGAATAATAGTGATAACAGACATTCTTGTTTCATCCCTGATCTTATTGGGAATGCCTCCATTTTCTCCCCATTGCATATAATTTGTTGATGTTTTTAGACAGATATGGCTTTATTTATTTGTTTGTTTGTTTGTTTGTTTATTTATTTGCTCTCTGTTTTTTAATAGCAAAGTTTTTTTTCTGCTTTTTTTCCAGTATCTATTAAAATAATCATATTATTTCTGTTAGGTTTGTTATTTATATGGTCAGTCAATTATACTCATAATTTTCCTAATATTGAACCAACCCAACTTTACTGCAATAAATTCTCTTTATCCTAGTGACAATTTGCTGCAATTGCTTTGCTAATATTTTATCTAAAATTTTTGCATCCATATTCATTAGGAAAATTGGCTTATAATTTTCTTTCTCTGTTTTTGAATCTTCCTGGTTTAGGTATCAGCACCATATTGGTGTCATAGAATGTATTTGATTGCAATAGTCTGTTGTTTATAAAAACAAGTTGGTTAACTATGAAGATTACTGGCACTATGAAGAAGTTCTTAAAATGACAATAGCTTATAAAAATGACTCAAGAGATTTATCAGGAAGGATGTGCTCACCAGAAACAAAGAATACATTGCATCACTTTCTTATATTATCTGCCCAAGAAAGTCCTTTATTCTATGTACCAGCTGAAGAATAAAATTAGTTCCAATCAACAAGAGACAACCTGATATCCAATAGCAATGGTTCAGCCTTAATGTATAGAGAAGCATTGTTTACTATAAGAATAGAATGTATGTATTGATATTGTGAAGTGAGTTAACTACTAAGTCATCAAAATTGCTTAGGGTCTATCTAAAAATGTTCTTCCACCTGCTTGTCATCCTGATGGTCTGAAAAGTAGGGTTGTGTAGGGTTGCTGTCTGCAGGTCTCATGTTAGGTTTTGAGAGTTTGGAAATAGCTCTATGTAGGAGGAAGATTATCCTGCAAAAATTCCTCAATATTCCATGAAGACTAGAACAGTTATATGTAACTTCTTAAGCAGGTCATAAAGGACCTGACCAAAATATCTGGCATTTGGGGTAAATGATAGTGGAGAAGGGTAGTGGTGGTGTGATCAATCACCTTTTGGAAGACCTGATTGTTGAATTAGATCATACGCCAAGCTTTCCACATTCTGTGTTTACATTCTCACTGTATAATTTTTCAATTGATTGATCAGTGATGAGGTTCCTCATAACCACAATAATTTTCAATATCTTTCCTAAAATAACCAACATCAATCATGGTGTTCCACTAGCTGGATGAATGAATTGAGACTTCAGGGAAAATCCATCCTATCAGTGTGACTGATCATATCATCAACATACTGTGGTGGTAAGACAAAAGTTAGAGACTGAACTTTAGCCCTACATTTTGTAAATACTCCCATCTGTTTGGCAGAATATTTTAGAGATTATTGACTCAGGAAAGTCAGAGGCTAGATCTGCATGATACTGTAGCTTATTCAACTACTTATGTGCTTGAAGAGACTGGTTATACAATGGAGTCCAGTTCTGAATAGGATCTAGGCTTAATAATCCATTATTATAGAAAGGATGGTCCTCAGATGATGTGGATACCAAATTACTCAAATGCTCCAGTTCCTTGAGATCCTGATTGACAGAATGCAGGTGGTCCACAAAATGGATAATTAAGGCCTTCTCCTGACCCTCCAACATCTTGTATCACCTGACATCCTACAGGCAGTGGAACAACCACATGTGGATGGTATTAATGACCTGAACAAAAGCTTCCAGATTCACCTTCACATTCAAAATATTCATCATGAAGAACCTATCAACCCCAAATCTCACTTGCCCAGTCAGATAGATCATAGAAGGAATTTGACAGAATGTCTTCACCTTTTATTTTATCAACTATATCATAAAGAATTGAATGTAATTGTTCCATGAATGTTTGGTAGAATAAACTTGTGAATACATCAGGTCCTGGATATGTTTTCCTAGGGAGTTCATTGATGGCTTATTCAGTTTTTTTTTAATGAGATGAAGCTATTTGCCTTTGTAGGTTATATTTTTGTAAATATTCATCCACTTCACTTAGTCAGATTTATTGACATGCAATTGGGCAAAATAGTTTTGAATTATTTCGTTAATTGTCTCCTCATTGTTGGTGAATTTATCCTTTTCATTTTTGAGACTGGTAATTTGGTTTTCTCCTTTTTTAGATAAGATGAATCTTAGAGTTTTCTATTTTGTTGACTTTTTCCTTAAACCAACTCCTGGTTTTATTTATTAGTACAGCAGTTTTCTTTCTTTTGATATTAATTTCTCCTCCAGTTTTTAGAATTTTTAATTTGATACTAAATGGCAAATTTTAATTTGTTTTGTCTCTAGAATTTTTTGTGCCCAGTTCATTGATCTCTCTCTCTCTCTCTCTCTCTCTCTCTCTCTCTCTCTCTCTATTTTATTCATGTTTGAATTTAGAGATATACTATTTCCCCAAATAGCTGCTTAGACAACAAACCTCAAGTTTGAGTATGTTGTCTTGGATGAAATTATTAACTATGTCCATGATTTGTTGTTTGATCCACTCATTCTTTAAAATTGGGTTATTTTTTTTGTCTTCTGTGTATTTATTGTTTTACAGCAGACTGCCCAACACAGATAATCATAACTGCCAAATAGTCAGCTGTGCAAAATAGTATATATATATATATATATATATATATATATATATATATATAGTGCTTAAGTACAAATGGGAGACATGATTTTTTTTTAAATAAATACTAAACACAATTTTATGGTCCTACAAAAGAGCATTTAAACTAGATGGTGTAAGTTGATGTGCTTTCTTGGACCCACAGTAACTGTTATTTTCCCAAAAACCAATAGAATCAATATGCAGAATCATCATCAGTTCCACTGTGTGAATAATGGATCACAATAAATGAGTCCCTTTTTCTAAGAGCTGTTCTTGGCTCTTCTACAAATATGATCTGGCCTGAATAAAAAAAACAACAGGAATTTCTTGAAGGTCAATGGTCCAAAAATGCTAAATATGGTTAAGTATTCTACATGATCTATATTTACTGGTTTCATTTTTAGTTAAGATGTTCTTAGATTACTTTCTTCAATTCATCACACAGGACAAGCATGAAAGCTCCACCCATGCCTCTCAGAACATTGGACCAAGCACCTTTGAAGAAAGCTTTGCCACTTTCATCTTTAGCGATTTTCCTCCAGCAGTCAATTGTACCAGTGTACATGATATCAGCTCCTTTGCGTCCAGACTGCATCATCATGCAGTATTTTATGGTATCAAAATTACGGTAATCAAAAATTACATTACGGTATCAAAAAGATAGGAGACCACACCTGCTACAGCAGTCACTGTCTGTGCAATCATCCAGCTTACCACAATGTGAGTGTTCTTCGGATCTGGGAGCATACCTTTTGCTGTATCATAGATTCCAAAGTAGGCTGCTCTATAAATAATGATACCCTGAACTGAGACAGTAAAACCTTGATACAAGCCACGAATTCTATCAGACTTGGTGATTTTTACAAGGCAGTCTCCCAGGCCTTTGAATTCTCTTTCAGTGCCAGACTTCCCAACATCAGCTGCCAAGCGGATTCTTGCAAAATCCAAGGGATAGACAAAGCAGAGAGAAGTAGCTCCAGCTGCACCAACAAAGGCAAGATTGCCAGCAAAATACCTCCAAAATTGTTTGTGCTTGTCCACTCCTCCCAAAAACACCTGCTTATACTTATCCTAAAGGCAAAGTTAAGGGCCTGGGTGGGGAAATATCTGATGACATTTGCTAAGTTGCCCCTCCAGAAAGAAAGACTCCTTGTTCCTTTGGCATTCAGACTATACAGTCCATAATGCCTTTGTACTGCTTATCTGCAGCAATTTGTTTACTTGCATGCTGCACCTTCAACAGCAGCTTGACTCTCTCCTCTCTCCATGGGGGCCACTGCGGTCTTGGAGATGGCGGCGGCGATGCAGCAGGCCAAGGAGTCCTTGGCGAAGGAGATGGCCTGTTCCATCATGGTCGCGGCGGGAGAAGGAGCTGGAGTTAGGAGGAGAAAGCCGGCGAGAGAGGGCCGAAAGCCGGAGAAGTCGTTGCCGCCCGCACAGCCTCTCGCTACAGCTCGGAGCGAAAGGTAAAATTGGGTTATTTAGTTTTCAGTTAGTATAAGGGCTATCTCTCCATGGCACTTTACTGCAAGTGATTTTTAGTGCATCATAATCTGAAAATGATCCGTTCAATATTTCTGAATTTCTGCATTTTATTACCCTAATACATGGTCAGTTTTTGTTTAGATGCCATGTATGGAAGAAAAATATGACATGTTCCTTCCTATTCCTATTTAAATTTTGTCCAGAGGTCTATTATATCTAACTTTTCTAATATTCTATTTACCTTTTCAAATTCCTTCTTATTTATTTTATGATTAGATTTATCTAATTCTATGTAGGTTGAGATTGCTCACCAGTATAGTTTTGCTCTCTAGATCTTCCTGTCACTAATTTAGTTCCTCTAAAAACCTGGATGCTATATTGATTGGTGCATTTATGTTTAGTATGAAAATTCCTTCATTGTCTATGGTACCTTTTAGGAGGTATCTTCCTTAGGTAAGAGCTTCCTTCTTTATCCCTTTTAATGGCATCTATTTTGATACAGAGTAGCTGTTTACCTAGTAATAAAGAATTGGAAATTGAAGGGATGCCCATCCATTGGTGAATGGCTGAACAAATTGTAATATATGTGATGGAAAAAGCTCTATTCTATAAGAAATCATGAGGGATTTGATTTCAAAAAAAGCCTGGAAAGACTTGATCGGATTGGTGCTAAGTGAAATGAGCATAACCAGAAGAACACTATACACAGTTGCAACATGGGGTCATGATCAACTATGATGAACTCGTTCATTTCAGTAGTACAATAATTAAAGACAATTTTAATAGATTTGTGATGAAAAATACCACCCATATCCAGAAAAGGATCTGTTCTGTTTAAATGAACACCAAAGCATATTATTGAAATTTTAAAAGTTGTCTTATATATTCTGTAATTTTGTTATCTCTAATGTTGTCTTTCTTCCATTTGGAATTGATTTTTCATTCACAACATGTTCAATTTCAATGAATATTGAGCATGGTTACAAAGTATATCAGATTAATTTCTATTGGGGTCAAGAGAGAGGGAAGGGAGGGAGAAAAATTATAAAGCTCAAAGCCTTGCAAAAGATGTCTTGCAAAATCTACTATTGTATACAGTTGGAAAAATAAATGAAATACTTATTAAAAAATAAGATCTATTTTTGAACTGCTTTGTCTGAGATCAAGAATGCTACCTCTGCTTTTTTCACTTCAGCTGATGCATAATATATTCTGCTCCAATTTTTTGTCTACTCTGTGTGTATCTCTCTGCTTCAAACATGTTTCTTGTAAGCAGCATGTTGTAAGATTCTGGTTTTTTACTTCACTCTGCTATCCTCTCTTCTCCTCTCCTCTCCTCTCCTCTCCTCTCCTCTCCTCTCCTCTCCTCTCCTCTCCTCTCCTCTCCTCTCCTCTCACCCCCCTGTTTTCCTTCTGCTCTAATAGGTCTTTTGTGCCTCTTCATGTTATATAATTTACACGATTCTGTTTTCAGCCTCATTACAATCCCCTCATTTTTAATTATTTATTTTTTTTAAAAATCATTCCATCAAAATAAACTTATATCTATAACTTCAGCCTATGTATATTCATTTTAAGAGTGATGATTTTTCAAGAGTTTTGAAAATTTTCCTTCCAGATAACCAGTGTAATCAGCTTGATCTTATTGAAAGTAGTTTTCTTTCCCCATTTACCTTTTAATGTGTCTTGCTAATCTCCTAGTTGAAGATTTTCTAATTTCTAAATTAATTTCTAATTTCTAAATCCCCTGAAAAAGCATGCTCAGTTTTGTTGGGTAATTTATTCTTGGTTATACTCCAAGCTCCCTTGACCTCTTGTTCTTTTAAGTTTGATGAAGTCAAGAACTGTGTAATCTTGATTGTGGCTCCTCAGGATTTGTTTTGCTTCTTTCTGGCCACTTGCAGTAATTTTTCCCTTAATCTTATAATTTTTTTGGTACAATATTCTTTAGGATTTCCATTTTTGATCCTTTCAGGGGGTGATCAGTGGATTCTTTTGATGACTCTTTTGTCCTCTGGTTCCAAGATATCAGAACAATTTTCCTGGATGATTTCTTAAAGAATGATATATATAGGTTATTCTTTCAATCATGGCTCATTCGGAAATTATCTTTTATGGGTCCGTAATTGAGGTCGGGTTTCTTACCAATTAGTTACTTTACATTATCTTCTATTTTTTTATTTAAAAAAATTTAACACATTATTAGTTTCTCATAAAATCATTAATTTCCATTAGTTTTATTATATTTTTCTGGGAGGCATTTTCTTCATTTACCTCTTGCATCTCCTTTTCCATTTGGTCAATTCAGTTTTTAAGAGTTGCTGTTTTTTTCCCAAGAGAAAAATGAAAATTTTAAAGTATTTGTTTTCTTCTGCCACTTTTTGTTACAATACATGAATTTTCTCTTGCATATCTTTTCCCAATTTTTTCCTTTGATTTTTAAAATACTGTCTAAGCTCTTCTAAGATGTCTTTGTGGTTTGGGGGCCAATGCCTATTATTCTGCATTTCTGAGTTTATGTTTGCGTGTTCTTATCTCCAAGACAACTTTCTTTTTTTTTATTTCTTTCATAAAACCAACTTTTGGCTTTATTTATAAATTAGATATTTTTTGATTTTACTAATTTCTCCTTTAATTTTTAGAATTTCTAATTTGGATTTAATTGGAGATTTTTAATTTGCTCTTTCTCTAATATTTTTGGTTGCATATATAGTTCATTTATTACCTTTTTCTCTAATTTTTTCATGTAAGCATTTAAATATATAATATATCCTCTGACAGCCACTTTGAGTGAATCCCATAGATTTTGTTTTGTGGTTTAATTATTGTCATCTGGGATAAAATGATTAATTCTTTCTCTAATTTGTTTTTTGATGCACTCATTCTTTGAAATGAGATTATTCAGTTTCCAATTGGTTCTAGGTTTGTATCTCTCTGACCCAATATTGCATATGCCTTTTATTGCATTGTGATCTGACAACGATGTATTCAATTTTCTGTCTTTCTGCAGTTGATCATTAGGTTTTTGTGTCCTAGTACATTGTCAATTTTGGATAAGTCCCATGTACTGAAGAAAAAAAAGGTATATTCTTTTCTATTCCCATTCAATTTTCTCCATAACTCTACCATATCTAGTTTTTCTAACGAACTATTTATCTCCTTAACTTCTATCTTTTTTTACTTTATTATTTGATTTATCTAGATCTGAGAACAGGAGGTTGAAGTCTCCCACTAGTAGAGTTTTTGCTTTCTATGTCTTCCTGTAGTTCTTAGAGGTTCTCCTCTAAGAATTTGGATGCTATCCCATTGTGTGCACACATATTCAGTATTGAAATCACTTTATTATCTATGGTACCTTTTAGGAGCATATAGTTTCCTTCCTTATCTCTTTTAATGCTATCTATTTTTGCAACTGCTTTGTCTGAGATAAGGATTGCTACCCCTGCTTTTTGTTTAGGATTTTGAGAGGCAAATGAACCTCATTAAGTGGCTTGCCCAAGGCCATACAGCTAGGTAATTATTATGTGTCTGAGGCCACATTTGAACTCAGGTACTCCTGATGCCAGGGCCAGTGCTCTATCCACTGTTGCACTTAGCTGCCTCTACCCCTGCACTACATTTTTTCACTTCAACTGAAGCAAAATATATTTTTCTCCAAACTTTTACCTTTACTCTATATGTATCTCTGTGCTTCAAATCAATTTCTTGTAAGCAGCATATTGTAGTATTCTGATTTTTAATCCACTCTGCTATTCATTTAGGTTTTAAGGGAGAGTTCATCCCATTCACATTCAAAGTTATAATTACTAATTCTTTCTTGTCCTCCATGCTATCTTCCCTCTGTTTGTATTTTTCACCTTCCTCACCTTTATCCATCTTCCCCAGTATTTTGTTTCTGAATACCACACCCCCTTCAGTGTGTTTGCTCTATATCCTCCTCTCCCCTTTCTTTCCTGTTTCACTTTTCCCCTTTTCCCCTCCTTCCCTTTTGTTAGCTCCCCTTTATCCCCTCCCCCTCCATTTCTCTGTGTCCCCCCTCCCCTTTTCCCCTATTAATACTTGAGAGGTTAGATGTTTTTTAAGTTAACTGATTATGTATGTAAATTGACTTTAAGCCAAGTCTGATGAGAAGATTCAGGTGTTTCTCATCTCCTCCCTTCTTCCCCTCTATCACCACAAATATTTTGTACCTCTTAATAAATGAGATTTACCCCCATTCCATCTCCTCCCTCCTCCCCTCTCCTTCCTGTCCCCCTTTTTAAGGAGGTAGTGTTTCTAAATCATTCTATCTGAGTCATAGAAAATTCTGAGTATCTATCACTTCTAGCTAAGTACATTCTAGGTAATAGAGTTACAGTTCTTAAGAGTTATTAGAGTCTTTCTCCCATGTAGGGTTATAGCCAGTTTCAACTTACTGGATAGCACTTTTTTTTCTTTACACGCTTTTTTTACCTTTTCATGTGTCTCTTGAACCTCCTGTTTGATGTCCAAAATTTTCTATTTAGTTCTGGTCTTTTCATCAGAAATTTTTGGAATTCTTCCATTTCATTTAATGTCCATCTTTTCCCCTGAAAAAATAGGCTCAGCTTTGTGGGATAGTGGATTCTTGGCTGCATTCCCAGCTCCCTTGCTGTTCAGAATATCTCATTTTGGGCCCTTTGATCCCTTAATGTTGATGCAGTCAGATCCTGTGTAAACTTTACTGTGGCTTCTTGTTATTTAAATTGTTTCTTTCTGGATGTTTGCAGGATTTTCTCTTTTATCTGATAGTTCTGGAATTTGTCCACAACATTCCTTGGTGTTTTCATTTTAGGATCTCTTTCTGGAGTGTATCAATATATTCTTTCAATAACTTTGCCCTATGGTTCCATGATATCAGGGCAGTTTTCCATCACTAGATCCTGTAAGGTCCAGGCTTTTTTTCTTTTCAATGTTTTCAGGAAGTTGAATAATTCTCAGTTTGCCCCTCCTCAATCTATTCTCGAGGTCAGTGGTTTTTCTGATGAGGTATTTTATATTTTCTTCTATTTTTTTTTAACAGGCTCTTGCTGTCTCATGAATTCTTCAGTTTCCGCAGACTCCATTCATTTTTTAAAAAGATGTTTTCTTCATTTACCTTTTGTAACTCCTTCTCCAATTGGTCAATTCAACTTTTGAAAGGGCTTTCCATTTGACCAATTGAAGTTTTGAGAAAATTATTTTCTTTTTGCATTCGCTCAATTGAGGATCTGAGAGAATTATTCTCATTTTGTATTTGTCCAATTGTATTTTCCAATGAATTGTTTTCTTGTTACAAGGTATCAAGTGTCTCTCCAAATTTTCCAGTTGATTTTTAAACTCCTTCCTGATTTCTTCAAGGAACTCTTTCTGTGCTGGAGACCAGATCATATTCTCACAAATTCTAGATCTCTCTGAGTTAGGGTCTTTTGCTTCCAAGAATTTTTCTATGAATCCACCTTTCCACTGACCTTTCTTCATTTTGCTACAACTTGAGTTGAGGAGGGGCTGCTTCACAGAGCTTTGGTGTTGGAATCCCTAGAGGCTTTACTTACTGAATGAATTTTTTCTGGCTGGCCAGTTGGAGGTGCTGGTTGCTTTCTCTGGAGTGTAGGTGACATTGATTGCGGCCTACTCCCTTAGCCCACAGTTGCAGAAGAGAAATCCTGAGGTAGATGTTCTTTCTCCTTGTTTTTCTTTCTGGGTTTTGTGGATTAGATTTCTGTTAAGAGGTTTGTTTCATATCATAGATGGGGAAAAATCAGGATACTTTAGAACTTTTCCCGTCTTCTCTCCGCCATCTTGGCTGGAAGCTTCCCAAGATAACTTTCAAAGGATCCTCTTTTCTCCGGCCTTTCTTCATTTTAAGTTTTGTCACTTATCCCAAGTTACTTATCCCTTGTCTTAGGAAATGAGTTTTCTTGCAGACCTGCTGTGTTGAGTGCCCTGTGTTATTGGGATTACTCCATGAGCTGAATAGTAAGGAAGCCTGAGTCTCTCTCTCTCTCTCTCTCTCTCTCTCCCTCTCACACGTACTCTTGCTCACAGAGGTCTTTTTGGTGGGGATTTCAGCTGCCCGTTCCATACAGTGGAAATGCTTGGGACTATCTCCTGGATGCACAAAGGGAATCCAGTCACTGGGTTAGGTTAACCAGACTGCAAATATCAAAGGTTCTCAGAACAGTGGAAGTCATTCACCCACTCCCTCATTAGGAGTGGTGGGACCACATGGGGCTATGTCCATGCTGTTTGCAAAGTATTGCCAGGGGCTTTCTCTCTCTGAATTGACTTTCAGCACCAGAGAACTCACCACCCTGGATTGTTGGGAAAGGTAGAAATACCTTGGGAGGTCAGGAAATCAGTCCCTTTTCCTAGCTTTGGGTGCCAGTGGTTTACATTTAACCTCAGGTTGTTAAGACCAGTCCCACATGCTAAATGTGGGTCCTGAGTACTCATGCCAGAGCTTTTCCAGTATGCTGTGGCTGCTCACAATGCACCCAAGATCTAACTTCAAAGTCTCCACTCCCAAAGCCAAGGATCTCACATTAGTTCCCTTGCCTCACTTTGCTGTAGGTGTGTTGGATCTCTGCTTTCTGCTCCTTGCTGCCCCATGGTTCCCCTGAGATAGACCTTTTGGAAGGTGTTTCATTCAAATCTTTCATATCTTCTGTCACTCTAAAATCTCTTATGGGATTTGGTTAATGTCAGTTCTGAGGGAAACTCAGGAGAGTTTAACAGAAATCCTGATTTCTCTCTGCTATCTTGACTGGAAGTCCCTAATTTGCAAAACCTTTCCCTAGTTTTAGAGGCTCTCTTTTTTTATTTTTTCAGACTAGTTATTTAACACTTCTTTCTCCCTGTCAATTTTTAATAAATATATATTTCCTCCCCTTGAATTTATTTTTTAAAATTTTCATTTAATACTCATTTTTTTCTAAAAGGGATATTTTTTCCTTATTTGAATACGCTCTCTTAAAAAAAATGATACCATTTTTTCATGTCTTTTGTGATAAATACAGAATTAGTGTTATATTAAATTCCTTCCCTTTATATTTAAAGGTGTGTTTCCTGCCCACTTGCATAATTTGTTATTTACTCTTATTTTTCATTTTTAGTATTGCTTCTTAGATATTGAGGAATAATTCTTCACCTTTGTCTCCAATGATACATGAATTATTAAGATTAAACATTGTGTTTTCTGTATTGAAAAGTTCAGCTTAATTTCCTTATACCATTTCTTCTGGAACCAGGTTAATTCTTTAAAACATGTTTGAGTTCTTCTACAGTCCTAAGATCATTATGTATTTCTATACATCTCTTTGAGATCAATATTTTTGCTTGTATGGAGATCATGAATTCTTTTATTATAACTTTTTTGGTTCTTCTTCTGAAATATTGTCCTAAATTTCCATGTCTTTGCATTTCTAATCAATTGTTCTGTCTTTTTACTTCATTGCTTATGTTTTCCAACATAGTCTCAAAGTTTTTTTCCTATTCAATACATTATTTATAGAATGATAAATAAAATATTTTTTACGTTCCTATTCATCTTTTAAACCCGTTCAGGAATATTTTCTCATGCATTCATGTTCTCTTGGAAATCTTTAGAATTATCAACCTAATAAGTTGTTGATTCATTTCTCTTTTTTCTTTCAATAGATTTATTTTTTAAATGACTATTGCTATTTATTTATTTTCCTAAAAACATGCAAAGGTAGTATTTACTATTTTTTTTTACTTTTTTGAGTTCTTGAGTTTACAAGTTTTGAGTTTTGCATTTTTATCCCTCTCTCCTTCCCTCCCCCTTTAGTTCCCCAACCAGAGTATTTAAACCTTTGTTAACTGAAGCATGGATCAAGTCCAACCCTTCTAATTAAGTTCTCACCTTCTGTCCCTAAAGTCACTTCTGATATAATTAATTAAATTGTCTCAAAGTGCTCTAAGTACAAGAACACTGCAGGTCTCTCTAAGGAACTTTACAATTGATTGTAAGGTTTGAGAGATACTGGTTCAGGACCACCAAGCATAGAATACTCTCAGACAAAATGCAAAACATTGTGAGAAAAACAGAATTAAAGTAGATCAAAACAAACTCACACTCCTAAGTTTACAGTAAACACTCCTGCTTTTCAGCTGGGCTTTTTGTCTTAAACATAGTGATGTCATTTTGGACCTTTTCAATGGAAAGACAAGAACTACCCATACCCATATCCTCCAAATCCAATCTCTTCAATTATATTCAACTCAATAACTATCCTAAAAGACATATAATTCTCAAGATTTATAAGTGTTATATCTTCCTTTATAGAGTTGCATAAAATTTGATGGTTCTTGACTAACATTTGATTTGTTTTGTTTTTACTTTCCCTTTTATTTACTTTTTTATGCATCTCTTTAGTTGTGTATTTGGATTTTGAATTCTCTGTTCAGTTCTGCTCTATTTATCAGAAAATTTTGAAAATCCTCTATCTCTTTCAGTATCTCTCTTTCCCACTCTCAGTATAAGCTGAATTTTGCAGGGAAATTAATTCTTGGATGAAATCCAAGGTCTGTTGACCTCTGATATGTGATATTCTAGGACTTCTGTTCCTTCAGAGTTGAAGTTGGTTAGTCATGTGTAAGTACAGTTAGGTTTCCTTTGTATTTAGATCATTTCCTTTTTTGCTGCTTGCAGTATTTTCTCATTTATTTGAGAATTCTAGAATTTGACTATGATAGCCCTTGGAGTTTTTATTCTGGGGTCTCTTTCTAGAGGTTTGTGTATTCTTTCAATGCCTTTAATTGTCTTTTTGATCTAGCAGATTTGGACAGTTTTCTCTGATAATTTCCTACAAGTTGTTTTCCAGGTTCTTTACACATAGGCTTTCTAATAGTCCAATGATTCGTAATTTTTGATATTAAAACATAATTTTGATATTGTCCAGATGAAAGGATATTATTATGTTTTAATTAGTACTGCTACTTAATAATGGGATAATTTGGTATTTTTTATAATTTATTAAGTTCCATATTTCACTAGATTTTCTCTGAGTATAGATAATCATTAGGAAAGTAAATAAGGTCTTTCAGACTATGAATTCATTCCTGCAGAAGTATAATCCAATCCAACAAAATTATGCAGGTCACATTAGTTTAGTTGTTTATGGTTCTAATAAGGTTTCAATCCTTTTTCCTATTCTGGAATTGTCTAGAAGCATCAATTAAAACCCACTCAATTTCTCAGTCAGCATTACTAAAGCATCACCTTTATGATGCAGCCAAGTGCATTGATATGATAGAGATAAATAAAGCCAATAAAATAATTCTTCCACAAGAAATAAATTTCTTTGAAAGTTCTTCTTCTATGTCAATTTGTGTTCCCCTCTTTTTTTAGTGTCTTATTAGAAAACTTGTGGATCAGATTGTACAGCAAAAGAGAAGACAGATGGAAACATCAAAGTTGGATAGTAATGATTTATAAGTCACAAGATCAACATCCTTGATAAAACATTTGAGAACTTCCTAATTTCTATTTTTTCCTTTTTTTCTCTTTTAAAATTGTATTTAAAATTACTTTTAATTTTGTTATTTTTTAGGATTAAAAGCAATTTTGATTTCTAGTTTCAATAGTATTTTCTTTCAATTGCAGGTGAAGACAATTTTAGTGCTAATTTGAACAAGATGTGGAGTTCCAATTATTTTGTTATATATGTAACTCTCAATTGTGGCAAAACAAAACAGATCAAAAGAAGAAAACAAAAAAAGAATAAAACTGGTGAAAAATATGCATTATTATTTGCATTCAGAGTCCATCATCTCTTTATCTGGATGTGGATAATATTTTGTTTCATGAATCTTTCATATTTTTCTTGGATCACTATATTGCTGAGGAGAACTGAGTCATTCATAGCTGATCATTATAGAATATTGTTCATACTGTGTACAATATTTTCATTCATGTTGAATCAGTTTTATACAAGTTTTTTCAGCTTTTTTTAAATCTCTCTATTCATCATTACTTACTTAACGAAACATTAATAAACCACAGGCTATTCAGTCAGTTCTAATTGATGGGCATCCTCTCAATTTACAATATTTTGACACCAATCATGAGGCAAAGAAAATCTTTTGTACAGTCCTCAATCTGGGAGTGGAAGTGCCTCAGGTTTTTGGCCAAGATGGAAGAAATTGATGTTTGAACTCACTCTGAACAAATCCAAGCACAAAAAGGGTCAAACAGTCTTAGCCTGAGACCAGTGTTGAACAATCAAGGAGCACATGTAATTTCAGCCCAAGAAATCTTACTGGGCCTTTGGTGAGGGCATCCAGATATTCAAAAAAGAAAAGAAGGGAAAAAAGGGAGAAAGAAAAAAAGAGAGGGGGAAAAAGTAAGTGAGAAAGAAGGCAGGAAAGGAAGACAGGAAAGAGGAAAACAAAAAAGAAAAGAGAAAGAGAAGAGTGAGAAAAGAAAGAGAGAAAGAGAGATTAAAAAAAAAAGAAAGAGTGAAAAAAGAAAGAAGTTGTGTAGCCCATTACTGCTAACTCTGCCTGTTGTTTTTCCTTCATTTTCAAAGATCATGACATCAACGAGATGATGTAACTCAAAATTGAACTCACTTGGTTACTCTTTATGTCTAAATCCTGCATTCATTTTGTTCTAATCTGGATATATGGTGTAAAATGTGGTTTATGTACTATTCTTTCCACATTTTTCCCAGTCTTTTTGAATTAGTGAGTTCTTATTCAATAGGTTGGAGTTGGGGTTTATCAGTAACTACATTACTATCACTATCACTATCACTATTACTATTGACTACTGTTGTAGCTAATCTATTCCACTGACCAATTAAGCTATTCCTTAGTACCATATGGTTTTTCTGTTTGTTTTTTTTTTTGGTTTTGTTTTTGTTTTTGCTTTTTCAAGGTAATGGGGTTAAGTGACTTTCCCAAGATCAAACAGCTGGGTAATTATTAAATATCTGATGATGGTGTGGGTCAGGTCCTCCTCACTCTAGAGCTGGTGGTCTATCCACTGTGCCACCTACCTGCCACCATATCATTTAATTTTGATGATTACTGCTTAATAATATAGTTCAGGGTCTAGTATTGTTAACTTACCTTCCTTTGCATTTTTCCATTAATGCTGTTGACATTTTTGACCTTTTATTCTTCCAAATCAATTTTGCTAATTTCCCTAACTAAATCAAATTTTTATTATTTAATCTTTATTATATAAAGTTAACCAATCCATGAAGAATTGATATTTACTCAGTTGTTAATATCTGATTTTTTGTGTGTTGAAAGTGTTTTGAACTCTATAAAAAATAAAGTCAAAATGGATACAGGATTTAGACATAAGGAGTGACACCATAGATAAATTAATAGATCAAAAAATACTCTATATGATCTATGGAAAGGGGATAAATTTATGACCAAACAAGAATTAGATCACATTATAAACTGCAAAATGAATAATTTTGACCGCATTAAGTTAGGAAGCTTTTGAACTTATAAAATCAATGCTGCCAAAATTATTAGGAAAGAAGAAAACTGGAAAATAATCTTCACAGCCAGGAGTTCTGATAAAGGTCTCATTTCTAAAATATATAGAGAATTACATCAAATTTATAAGATCACAAGTCATTCCCAATTGATAAATGGTAAAAGGATATGAATGGGAAATTTTCAAATGAAAAATTAAAGCCAAATATAATCATATGAAAAATATTCCAAATCACTATTGATTATGGGAATTGAATATGGGAAGGCAAGAAAGGAAGATAATCAATTCTGGAGAGGTTGTGGGAGTATTGGGACATTGATGAATTGCAGATGGAGTTGTGAATGGATCCAACTTTTCTGGAGAGCAAAATGTACTTATGCTCATAAAGCAATAAAACTGTTCATATACTTTGATCCAGCAATTGCAATTCTAGGTCTATATACAGAAAAATTATAAGAAAAGGGAGAAGTCCTGAATGTTCTAAAATATTTGTAGCAACTCTTTTTGCAGTGTCAAAGAATTGGAAATTGAGGAGATGCCCATCAATTAGGGAAGGGCTAAATAAGTTATGGTACATGAATACAATGGAATATTATTTTTCTATAAGAAAGCACAAATGGTTGGACTCTAGAAAATCATGGAATGACTTATGGAATCTGATGCTGATCAAAGAAGTAGAACCAAGACAACCATGTGCACATCAACAACAACATTGTGAGATGAACAACCTGGATGGAAGTAGGTCCTCTCAGCAGTCCAGACAGTTAGGACAACTGTATTTGACTGATTATGGACTACTATTCCCAAATGGAAGAAGAAAAACATGATAGAACAAAACAACACACATAGGAAAAAAAATTCCTCTTAATCTGATGAACACTTTAGGCAAATTATCTCTTTTGTATCTTCTTCCCTTAATCCTAATTCATCTTGTCAAAAATTACTAATTTGTAAATATGTTTAACAAAATATGTATGGATGGGGGCAGTTAGATGGTGCAGTGGATAGACTACTGGTCCTGGAGTCAGGAGTACCTGAGTTCAAATCCAGTCTCAGACATTTAATAATTACCTAGCTGTGTGGCCTTGAGCAAGACACTTAACCCCATTGCCTTGCAAACCAAACCAAACAAAACAAAGCAAAATATTAATGGAAAATGCTAACCTGACTGTTCTCAGCTGAGGGGAGGGGTTATGTGAAAGGAAGGTGGAGAGGAAATTTTGTAACATGGAAATATGCATGCTTGTATATAGATAGATAGATAGAGAGAGAGAGAGAGAGAGAGAGATAGATAGATAGATATAGATATAGATATAGATATAGATATAGATATAGATATACACACATATATGAAAATAAATAAATAACATTTAAGAACAAAAAAGGAACAATAATGATGGATGACAAAATGTGACTTTAGCATTGCTCAGATATCAAGCTTACAATGAGAGGTGAAACATTCTTTGCACATGTTAATTAGGGAAAGAAATGTGAATGTTTGCCCTTCATCAATGATAATAATTATGATTTGGCACTTTCTGTAACTATAGAAAGACAAATATGACATTTCTTATAGTAGTTTTCAATAAACAACAAAAAAGAAAGTGTTTTGAAATTATGCTTGTATAACTCAGGTTTGCCATAGCAGTTAAACTATCAGGTATTTTATATTATTCATGGCTATTTTAAATGGAATTTCTCTTTCTATCTTTTGTTGGTCATATAAGGAATTCTGATGATTTATGAGAATTTATTCAACATCTTGCAATATTGCTTAAGTTGTTCTTTATTACATGTTGCTTTTTAGTCATTTCACTAGGGTTCCTTAAGTGTACTTTGATCTTATCTGTTAAGAGCAATAGTTTTGCTTCTTCATTCCTCTTCAACTACTTTTGACTTATTTTTCTTCTCCAGTTTCTCCAATTCATATTTCTATTATTTGATTGAATGAATTAAATAAAATCAAATAAACATAAACCAATAGAAGAAAATGAAAATATCTCATTGGGAAAACATCTGACCTGGTAAATAGATCCAGTAGAGACAATTTAAATCATAGTACTACTTGAAAATCTTGATTAAATAAAAGAGCCTAGACTTCCTTCTTCGGGTTATAGTAAAGGAAAATTACCCTATTTTCTTGGAACCAAGGATAAAATAGTCACTGATAGAATCCATCAATTACTTCCTAGAAGGGATCCTAAAATGAAAGCAGCAAGGAACACAGCAGTCACACTCCAGAATTATCAGACCAAAGAAAAATTCTGCAAGTGGCCAAAAAGAAGAAATTCAGATACTAAGGAGCCACAATCTAGATTACACAGCACCTGACTGCATTAGCGTTAAAGGATAGAAGTGCCTGGAATATAATTTTCTGGAGAGCAAGGAAGTTTAGATTACAACTAAGAATCAACTATGCAGCAAAACTGAGTCTTCTCTTTCAGGAGAAAAGATTAACATTTAATATTAGAACTAGACAGAATTTTTTTTTTTAAAGAGGAGATTCAAGAGATATATGAAAACATAAACAGGGGGAAAGAAGACTTTGATAGAATAAGATTAAATCAATTAAGTCCCTACCTGAGAGGAAAATTCTCATAGCTCTTGAAAATTGCAACTATTAGAAAGGAAATACTTGATTAAATATTTGATTAAAAAATAGGGTAATAAAAAGGCGGTATTGTAAAGAGACTGGAGGAAGGGAAAGTTAGAAAGAGGTAAATTACATCACAAAGGACTATTGCAAAGAGGGAAATAAGGGAGGAGTTATGAACCTCTTGAATCTTACACATTGGAGTTGACTCAAAGAGGGATTAATTTACATACTCAACTGAGTTCAGAAATTTAGTTTTCCTAGGAGGGGAAGTGGGGGCGGGGAGAAGGACTGATAGAAGGGTGAGAAGGAAGAAGGGGAAAGGGTAAAGTAAAAAGTAAAGGAAGGGTGTTGGAAAGGCAAGAATATATTGAGGGGAGTAGTATTCAGAAGCAAACACTGAGGAAGTAGGATTGGGTGAAAGGAGGGAAAAATTACAAATGAAAGGGAGATAGTATGCAGGGTAATAAAGAGTTAGTAATTATAACTGTGTGAATGGGATAAACTCTACCATAAAATGGAAGTAAGTAGCAGAGTGAATTAAAAACCAGGACCCTAAAATATGCTACTTACAAGAAATACAACTAGAGCAGAGAGATACAGACAGAGTAAAGGTAAAAAATTGGAGCAGAATATATTTGCCACCTCCTACCTCTCCCTTTCCCATTGTCATACATTCCTCTCTCACCCCTTAATTTGATTTTTTAAATTACATCTTTTTTATATTTGACTCAGAGCAGTATCCACCTTATGAATGAGAAAGTCCTCATGAATGGCCAGTATTATCTTCTCATGTAGGAATATAAATACATCAATATCATTAAATCACTTTTTATTTTCCCCTTTCTTTTTTTACCTTTGAATTACTTTCTCTTGTGTCTTGTATTTGAAGATCAAATTTCCTGCTCAGTTCTAGTCTTTTCTTCAGGAAAGCTTGAACATTCTCTATTTCACTGAATACTCATCTTTTCCCCTAAATCAGCATGTCAATAATGTTGAGCAATTGATTTTTTTTGGTTGTAATCCAAACTCTTTTGCCTTCTGGGACTATCCAAACCCTTCACGCCTTAACATAGAAAATGCTAGACCTTGTGCTATATTGATTGATTTTAAGATATTGGTATTAATTTCTATTTTTTCAAACTTATTACAATATTTCCTGTTTAAACTGGGAACTCTGGATTTTGGCTATGATATTCCTTGAATTTTCATTTTGGGAAATCATAAATAGTTTTTTGGATTCGTTCAATTTCTCTTTTCCCCTCTGGTTCTAGAATATCAGGGCAGTGGTCCTTGATTATTTCTTGAAAGATAACATCTAGGGTCCTTTTTTAAAGATGATCTTTTTTCTATGTCATGTTTTCGAGGGTACTTGCTTTCCAGTGAGATATTTCACTGTCTTGCTTTTTTGTATTCTTTTGGTTTTGTTTGACTGTTTTTTGATTTTTCATAAAATCATTATATTCTAATTTTTAAGGACTTTTTAAAGGACTTTTTCCTTTTCTACATGACCAATTCTATTTTTAGGGGTTTTTTTGCAAGGCAAATGGAGTTAAGTGGCTTGCCCAAGGCCAAACAGCTAGGTAATCATTTAGTGTCTAAGGTCAGATTTGAACTCAAGTACTCTTGACTCCAGGGCTGTGCTCTATCCACTGAACCACCTACTTGCCCCTCAATTCTATTTTTAAAGGTTTTGGTTTTTTTTTTATCAGTGACTTTTTGTGCCTCTTTCCCCAAATGACCAATTCTGCTTTTTCATGCATTGTTCTTCTCTTTCATTTTGTGATAGCTCTTTTTTGGCCCAATCTGTTATTTTTTTCAGTATTTTTTGTCTCCTTTATCCAGTTATTGGCTCATTTTCAAGATTTTCTCATATCACTCTCATTTTTCTTTCCAATTTTTCCTCTGCCTCTATTATTTGATTTTCAATTTTTTTTGCATTCTTTCATGGTTTAAGACTAATTCATATTTTTCTTGTACGTTTTGGTTATGTGAGTTTTGACTTTGTTAACTTCTGAATATATGCATTGATTTTTATTGCCACCCTAGACATTTTGTGTATTAAGATTATTTTCTTGTTATTTGATCATTTCCCCAGTCTCTGACTTGATTATTAACTCTTTCTTAAAAATAGGGTTCTGTTTGTAAGGTGGGGGGGTATCCTATCCCTAGCTTCGGGGGATTTTGTATAGCTCCTGGACACTCAATAATTTTCAATTCTTCTGTGATGAAGTGAACCAAGGAAAGGTGTTTACTCTTTTACTAGCCTGTGTTCTAGTCTGTGAGAAATGATAAACACTCTTTTCTGTACTTGAACAATAAGGTGAATTCCAGCTTCCCTTTGGCCTCAAGTTTTGCTGTTCTAGTACTCATCCTTGCTTTGGGATTGTCACCCAGGATTGTGACTATGGACAAAAAGTTAGATTCCTGCCTCAGTTCTAGCAGATAGATCCATGTAATCAATATTTTTTATCAGTTATTTGACCTCTTTACTCTCTTTTGGCTGAGAGTTCCATAAGCAAATGTCACTGCCAATTCAGTGTCTTGCAAAGCCTGCTTCTAGTTTACAAGGTCCTGGCATTGATGATGTGCACTGTACTGTAGTATTCTTCACTTTTACAAAGATGCACCAATTCTTTCCTACAGATCTTCTAAGTTGTCTTAGATTGGAAAATTGTTTCACACCAACTAGCTCTGCCACTCTAGAAACTGTTTGGAATGGTTTGAGGGAGAGTTCAGAAGAATTCCTGCCTTTCCTGTGTCATGTTGGCTGTGACTCATTTACACATTAATATTAGATTATTTAATTTTCAATTAATTTTAATCTCTTTTTCCATTACCTTTTATGAATGTAATTTCATTGCATTATGATAAAAATATATTACATGTAATATTTATTTTTTAATAATTTGATTTTTAGTTTTTGCATGGTCAATTTTGGTGTTGTTTCAATATGCTGAGAATCCTTTCCTGTTTCTATTCAGTTTTCTCCAAATTTTTAACATTCTCTTTATCTCTGTAATTTCTGTAATTTCCTTTTTTGTTTATTTTTGGTGGCATCTATTGAACTGTGAGAGGGTACAATTTAGGTCCTCCACTTGTATTGTTTTGCAGTTTTTGTTTCTTTCTGTAATACACTTATCCTTTAAGAATCTGAATATTAGGGGCGGCTAGTTGGTGCAGTGGATAAAGTACCATCCCTGAAGTCAGGAGTACCTGGGTTCAAACCCTGTCTCAGACACTTAATAGTTACCTAGCTGTGTGGCCTTGGGCAAGCCACTTAACCCCATTTGCCTTGTAAAAAAAAGAAGCTGAATATTATACCATTTGATGGATATATGTTTAGAATTGATATGTTTTCATTAGCTCTGGTATCTTTTATCAAGATGAAGTTTCCTTCATAATCCTTAACAATTAGATCTATTTTTTTGCTTTTACATTCCTTGAACTCAGAAATGCTATGCCTGCATTTTTTGCATCAACTGAAGCATGTTTCTTGCTTGCATTATATAGTAAAATTCTTGTCTTTGATCCAATCTTTACTCACTTCCTCTCAATCACTCCCTCTCCTACTTCCATATTAGGGAAGATTACTTTTTATAATATATAATATACTGATATAGTTATGTGTACATGTATTATATATATGTTTATGCAAACACATATAGATATCTATAACTTTAACAGTATAGCTGTTATAACATGTATAGATGTATACTTCACTAATTGACCTAGATAAAATGAGAATAAGATTAAAGGGTAGACTGATCCTCCTGATTTCCCTCCATTGTAAAACTCTTCTATGTGTGCCTCTCTCATTGAGATAATTATTGTAATTTTTATTCTCTTTACTCCCTTTTTTTCTAGTGTATTCCTCATTCTTGCAATTACATTTTTATTTTGAGGTCATACTAATATAATCTATTCACACTCATACCCTCTGTCTAAGTAGTCTCCTTACTACCCTAATAGTGATAAAATTATTGGTGCTTACATTATCATCTTCCCATGTGAAAACATTTTAACATTAGGTTACTTTAGATTTTTTAGAATTCTAAACAAATACAAAATAAGAACCAAAAACATTGTCATGTATACAATAAACATGAGAGAATTCATCATATAAAACAATGAATTTTCACTTCAAGATGATATACAAAATTATCCTTAGTCATATGCATTCTCATATACACATGAGCTTATATGTATATATTCATACATGAAGTGCTTGTATTATTCTTTATTTATCTAATTTGTGAAGAGATGATAGTTCCTGAACTACTAGCTCTCCTTCTTCATTTAATTCCTCTGTATCAATTCTTCTTTACACCTTATTTTTATAAAATGATAACTTTTTTACTTTTCCTACATTTATTTTTAAGAATACCATCCTGCTCAGCTACACCACAATCTTTCCTGCCAACCACTCAATTACTAATAACAATATTGCTTTTGTTTACACAAATAGTTTTTGCTTTCACAAATAAATAGTAAGCAATTTGTCTTTGAGTCCCTTATAATTAGTTTTTCATGTTTACCTTATCTTTCTCAGTTCTTGCATGTCAAATTTTCAATTAAGGTTAAATCTTTTTAGAATAAAATTGTGAAAATCTATCAAGTCATGGCATATTCATTTTTTTCCATTTAAGAATATCCTTAACTTTGCTGGATATGCTATTTTTGTTAACAACGCCAGTTCTTTTGCTCTTCTTCATGACCCAAAGTATTTTAATGTAATCATTGCTGGGTCTATTGTAATTCTAATTGTGCCTTTTTCTGTATTTGAATTTTTTTTCTTGTTGTTTTAAGTTTTTCTATTTAACATAGAACTATTGGAATTTCTATTGCATCCTAGAAATCCTTTTAAGTAATGATCAGTGATTTTTATTTATTTTTGTTTCCTCCTCTTCTAAAACTTCAGGACACTTTTTCTTTCATGTATTAGTGTATCCATTTTTCCCCCCAATAGCTTTTTTCACCATAGCTTTTCCCATAGAATGGTCACAATATTCTTATACTTTTCTTCTTGATCTGTTCTCTAGATAGGTTATTTTTTCTTATGAGGTTTACCATATTATCTTTTTTCATTATTTATATGTTGCTTTATTATATCTTGGTCTCATAACTTTAGTAGCTTTCCCTTACCCAATTCAAATTTTCAAAGAGTAATTATCTTCTTTAACATTCTGAATCTCCTTTCCAGCTGGTTTACTTTTTTTCATAACCTTCTAGATTTTTTAATTGTTATTATGTTTTGTTTTTTTCTCATTCTCTCTTATTTGATTATTGAAGTCCTTTTTGAGATCTTCTAAGAATTATTTTTGAACCTGTAGACATTTTACATTACTCATTGGCTTAGGAGAGACTTTTTTTGTTTCAGTATTTTCCTCCAAAGATGAAGCTTGGTCTTCATTATTCATAATAATTGTCTATAGTTGGGCTCTTTTTCTTTACCTTGCTCATTTAAAAAAAATAACCACTTATTTTTATATTCACGTCTAATTCTGGAGCTTTACCCTATGACAACACTCTGGACTCCTTTCTCTCTCCAAGTTACAGTTAGAAGCTCTCAGCACATTATGCTAGAAATTCTTTAACTCCCTGACAAACCTCCAGTGGCTATAACTTTTCTTTCTCCCCTGTGGCCTTGTAACAAGACTGAAAACTCAGTTTTTCTGCAAGTGTCTCCAACCAGCAGCATCCCTGGACCACTGTTTCTACATTCATTAAATGAGTATTTCTTCTTTATTCCAGATTCACATTAACAACACAATTGGGGGGTGGCTAGGCTGCACAGTGGATAGAGCACCAGCCATGGAGTCAGGAGTACCTGAGTTCAAATGCAGCCTCAGACAATTAATAATTAATAATAGCTTTGTGGTCTTAAGCAAACCACTTAACCCCATTGCCATGCAAAAACCTAAAAAAAAAAAAAAAAAACAAACAACACACAGTTAGACCTGGCAACCCTTATCACATGCTTTCATTCCCTGCTCCAGGGCTTGACACTGTCCAGGAGATGAGAATTCCTATGGTTGAGTTAGATGTTACTTCCCAACCTGACTGCCCACAGGGTTCATTTCTTGGTATTTCACAGGGCTAACCTGGAAGTTCTTATAATTCACTCAGGAGTAACCTCTCCCTAGGACTTCTATATATATAATTGGGCCAGGAGAACCACTGTTCTGCCCCAAGTCTTGCTTATTTTTACTACTCTATGTTCACCCTGAGGTCCGTTAAGGATTTGTTTGTGGAGAAAATTTGGAGAACTTAGAATTTTCTGACAGTCCAATATCATCCCAGAATCCTCTTCATGTGTACATTTTAATGTCTCTTTTGAGCCATGTGTTTGAGTGCTATATTTTATATTCAGTGTTGGTATGTTAATTGAAAAGGCCCCCATGTTTAATCCTTAAATATCACTAATTCCCTTTAACCAATTTTTCTGACTAAGTTATTCTTTAAGGTAACACCAAGTATTTTGGCTTTTGGAATATCATATTCCCAAACCCTCCACTCCTGTATTATAATAGCAGATAATTTTAGTACAATATGATCATGACTCCAATGACTTTAAATGGTTACTTTCTGACATCATGCAATATTTTTTCATTAACCTGGAAGCTTATCAATTTTGCTATAATAAGCCTTGTAGCTGGCCTTCATTCTGGTATCTTTCAGAAGATAAACTGTGGATTCTTTTAATTTTCATTGTGTTCCATGATTTGAAGATACCTGGACAATTTTCCTTTATAAAATTTGATGGGGATTTACTTTAATATATAATGGCTTTCAAGCTATCCAAAAATTATTTTCTTTCAATCTACTTTCCATTTCAGGCATTTTTTCTGATGTTTTAATTGATATTTTCTTCTGTTTTTTTTCAAATATTTTGAATTTGTTTTATTCTTTCAGTCTAAGGAAATCATTACAATTCAATTATAATTTTTAAAGAACTATTTTCTTCAGTAAGTTTCTATATCTTTTTTGTTCATTTGATCAATTCTACTTTTTAATGTGCTATTTTCTTCCATACAGTTTTATACCTGCTTTTTTTTAACCGAGTTGTACTTTCTTAATCATTTTCTTTTATTTTTGCTTTGTTTTTAGGGGTTTTGCAAGGAAAATGGGGTTAAGTGGCTTGCCCAAGGCCACACAGGTAGGTAATTATTAAGTGTCTGAGACCAGATTTGAACCCAGGTACTCCTGACTCCAGAGCTGGTGCTTTATCCACTGAGCCATCTAGCCGCACTTAATCATTTTCTTGCATTGCTCTTATTACTTTGTTATATTTTTTCTCCATTACTTTTATTTTATAAATTTTTTAATCTCTCGATTCACTTTTTTTTAGGTTTTTGCAAGGCAAACGTGGTTAAGTGGCTTGCCCAAGGCCACACAGCTAGGTAATTATTAAGTGTCTGAGACCGGATTTGAACCCAGGTACTCCTGACTCCAGAGCCAGTGCTTTATCCATTATGCCACCTAGCCCACACTTTATTCACTTTTTTTCCTAGAAATTCTTGTTTGGTTTGTTTCCATTTTATATTTTTCTTGAAGTTCCCTGGTACCATAATAGTTTGTGGTGGTCCTATTTTTCTTTGCTGTTTCTTAATTTTTCTGGTCTTTTTAACTATTTACTTTAAACTTAATGTTGATGTCAAAAGACTGCTTTCTTATGCTTCAGACTGTTTTTACATCCAGTTCTGAATTTGGATAAACTTATGTTCACTAGGTTCATAGTTTAGTTTTTTTGGTTCATATCCAAGATTTGCTCTTGTTCCACTGAGACCACAACTACTAATGCTTCTTTGTGCTTTGGAATTTTGACTAGAAATTATTGTCCCTGAAACTGTGATCTTGAAATAAGTAATCAGCTTTGGAGTTACCCAAAAGCATAAGATCCTATGCTGAGCACCTCTCCAACAGGACTCTAATCAACTTTCCAGACCAGATGTCCAATCTATTTGCTGTCAGCTACTCTTGTTGCTCTTGATGGCAAGACTTCAAACTCTAAGCCCTGTAACTTTTTGGACTGTTTATAGTGGCCTATATTCCTGATCAGTTTTTTAGACACATACCTCAAACCTCTGCTTCAAATAACTTATATTTTACAGTGGTGAAAAAAGTCTCACTCTGACCTTTTATTGCTTCTATTGTTCCATATTTTGATTTGATGTGAAAGTTATTTGGAAGGGAACAGTAGGAAAGTTATCCTGGAAGGTTCTGTCTACTCCACCATCTTGGGATCTAAAATTTTTTCACCATATGATCTTTTCAACCACTGGGCAAAATCTTTATTTTTGATTAGCTATACAATTGTTTCTGACTTCCCAAAATTTTTCATTTTCAGGATTTTGTTCATGTAATTTAAGTGACAATTCAAATTACTTTCTCAACAACTTTCTAATATATAAAATTAAGCTCAAAGTTCCAGGTCACAAGTATGCAAGAAAATTCTTAAAGGGACCTCCTGTTGACTTGAATTAGTATTGAAGTATCTGCATAGATTTAAAGTATAGCTGCAGGAAATCAATTAAAAATAAAAGAACAGGATTTTGATCAACTGCCAAAGTAAATCAATATGCTGAAGTACCTGACAACTTATACTGTGGAGGACAGATTTTCTGTATATTTTTAAAATCCTACTTTTCCATTATTGTAATAATCTAGGAAGTAATATTGTAATTTACTAAACAGATGCGCATGTTTTGGAGTTATCACCACTTTCCTTCCTTTAGTAATCGAACTCATCTCTCATCAAAGTGTTTTTTTTTTAATGAAGTTATGAAATTTCTCTGATTTGGAAGGGATCCCATAAGTCAGAATTCAAATAAAGAAGAATACTTTCTATAATATGCTCAATGACTGATCTTCTGATTTTTTCCTTAAAGATATCTAATAAATAGTAGAATCTCACTGTTTGACACAAGCACATATATACATATAAACATGAAAAATATATATAATATATACATAATATATATAATATATACAAACCAGTTTTGCTAAGCACAAGTGTATAGCATATGCACACATATGTTTACTTATAATATATTAGTATGCTTTATATACATATTATGAATACATATCTATATATTTATACTTACTTATATACATGCATATATTAATTTCCTTAATATCTGGAGGTACTTATCTGGGGGCATCCTTCATACTTCCAATCACTCAAAGAACCTGAATCCTTTTGAAAATTTATTCCTCTGTGAGTTTCTACTTTATGTACCATATATAAACAAATGTTTATTAGGTACTTCTATATATAAGTTTCTAAAATAAAGTTGTGTGATATATAAAATATTTAAAATCATAATATCTGTCAAATAGTTTATATTTAATATGGGGGAGTCTATATAATTAAATGAATATAATATAGGAAGAGAATACAAAATATGATTTTCTATTAAAACAAGACAATTTAATATGTTAAAGTCTATATTAATAGAGTTATATTATGATTAATGATTCCTGGAAAGTTTTCATTTGCAAAACTAAATAGAATAAAGAAATATTCATAAATTTCATTAAGCTCAAAATTGCATAAAAATTCAAGGAAAATTAAGGACTTCCTATGTGCAAGAGATCTGTGGGTATTAAATAAGAAATTAAGATTCAGTTTTAGAATCTATTAACCATCCAATTTTGAGGTGGATGATAATAATAATGATGATAATGGTGCTAACAGTAACAACAATAATAACAAATATTGGTTTCTTTCCGTATACTGAAAACACATTTACACAACATTTTTAGATATCCCTAGTGCTTTCTCCATATCAATTCTGTGAAAAAAGGTAGAATAAGTACTTTTATGCCGCTTTTACAGATAAGAAAAATGAGACCCACAAATGTTAAATGATTATTTCATCATTAATCAGTTGATAATAGCTGGAATTCAGGTCCTTTGACTCCATGTCTTATATTCTTTCTTCAAATATAGATTAATTTCTACATACTTAAAAATTTTTATTGGAAAAAGTTATTCACCATGTGAATTATATACTCTGTTAATTCTAGTATAATTTATGACTATCACATATTTGGTATATTTCAATATGACTTTCCAATAATGCATTATAATGGTAAATGTATTTACAAGCAATTGGCCAACAAGAAAATCTAATTTTCTCTCTAGTATGTTTTGAAAATATTTTATTTTAGAGTATGAAAAAGGTAAGCAAACTTGTTGAGGTGAGTAAGCTGAATATAAGTTCACAATTTCTGTTTCTTTTTACTATAAGATGTTATTGAATGGCAAATTAATGGAGTAGTAGTTGACTACTTCTGACTAACTGAAACCAAAAGGGGTATCATTCAAAAATTTTCTTGAACATATAGACAATGTATCCCTTTCAGTCAACATGGGTCCAAGTTCTCCTGGATACTGTTGTCTTCACAAGATAAAGATTAGCAACAATATATATTATGATATATAAAGAAAGTCATTAATCAAAATGGTCTGAAGTAAAACACAAAAATTTAAGCAAAGTGAAATTAAAAGATGGGATTGAAGAGACATTGTTTGGTAAAGATAAGAGGGAGGATATACTTGATGGAAAAGCTACATTGAGTTATACAAAGAGGGGGAGTGTAAATGGAAATTAATAATTATAGTAACCTGACTAGAATAGATAGTGAAATTGTTAAGACATAAGATTAAATGTTTCAGTTTAGACTTTATCCTGCAAGCAAGATGAAGTAATTACTTTTTTGAGTAGCTATAGATAAATGGATTAGAAAGAAGGCAGACAAATAGATGATAGATAGATAGATAGATAGATAGATAGATAGATAGATAAATTGATTGATGAATGAAAAACCAAATAAGTGGGTATGTGGCTATGTGTGTATTTCTCATATGTATATTTTGTGCCAGGCAGTGTTTGGAATTTTAGGTATTAGCTAAACTCAATAGTTTTGTTTGGCTAGCTTATTGAATATATTGATATCAGTATTTATCTCCCCAGCTAGTCATTGTAAAATGATACTTCATAAAAATCTGTAGTTTTGAGTGCAATGCATTTATTATTTAAATATGAGGAGTAACTAAGAAATATTCATTAACAATTTGATTCCATTTTACCCTTCTAGACTTTTCTGAAATTATTCTGCTCAATATATTCTGTATGCTGGACAAACATGACTATTGGGTTTAGTTAATACCTAGAATTCACTTGTTCCTCCCCTTTCTTTTAGAATCCCTAGTCAGCTTCAAGGATCAGTTCAGGTCCATCTGTTATGAATATGTGAAGAGGAGACTCAACAAAGACATGTTTTAAAATATCCTCTTCTTCATATCAAATTTTATTTTTATATCTTTGTGTATATAATTTGCCTTCCACAATGGAAATAGATCATTGAGGATCAGAGTTGCTTTTCATTTTTTATCTTTGTATTTTTAAATGATCTAGCCACTTGTACATTATACATTTTTATCAAAAGTGTATTATCAAGTTGAATTAAAATTGTACTTAGGAGGAGATTTTAGAAATACATTCAAAGAAGTTTAACATAATCAGTACTATAACTAATATCACTTTTTAAAATTCTATTATAAAATACCATATGTTATTCTGATAATAACTCCTATTTCAGACTTCCACAGTGGAGCCACGATGATGACATAAAGTTAGAGAGCTCCCAGAGCTTTTCCTTACACAATTCTAAATGAAGTCTCTAAATGGATCCTAAAGTCAGAGAACCTATCAGTAAGAGTGAATCAAATTTTTAGTGAGATATTTTAAAGGAATTTCAGAAAAATGTCTGTTCCACGTGAATAAAGGAGATGTATGGTCAAGTATAGGCAGAAGAATTGGATAGCCAGCAAGAGCCTATTAGACATAGCAATTCAAGAGCTGACCCATTTCAGGTCTCAGTTCAGAAAGTCAGCCATGAGACTATAAACCATACCTTGGAAAGCAAGGATTGAGTCACAGAACATTGGTGTTCTCAGCACAAAAGTTTGTGGCTATATACCTTATACCACAAGAGCAGAATTCAACCATCAAAATGATCATAACAAACAAACAAATGAATGATAATTTAATTTAAAAATGCTAATTTAATTTAAAAAAAATTTAGTCAATTAGACTAATTAAGTTGTATCACTACGTGGGAAGACAATATGTGTAAATCTTGAAAATTATAGTTCTCTTAAGGCAGTTGAAAGATACATACTGGGGTACAGGATTTAGACATAAAGAGCGATACCATAGATAAATTAATAGATCAAAAATAATCTATCTACCTGATCTATGGAAAAGGGATGAATTTATGACCAAAAAGAAATTAGAGCACATTATAAACTGCAAAATGAATGATTTTGACTATATTAAATTAAAAAGGGTTTGCACTAATAAAATCAATGCTGCCAAAATTGGAAGAAATGCAGAAAGCTGGTAAACAATCTTCACAAGCTAGAGTTCTGATAAAAGGTTTCATTTCTAAAATGTATAGAGAATTACATCAAATTTATAAGGACACAAGTCATTCCCCAATTGATAAATAGTCAAAGGATATGAACGGACAGTTTTCAAATGAAGAAATTGAATTCATATATAATCATATGAAGGATTTCTCCAAATTGCTAGTGATTAGAGAAATGCAAATTAAAACAACAATGAGGTATCAATTCACACTTTTTAGATTAGTCCAGATCAGAAATGTTTGAGAGGATGTGGGAGGATTGGAACATTGATGCATTGCTGGTAGAGTTTTGAATGGATCCAACCTTTCTGGAGAGCAATATGGAACTATGACCAAAGAGCAATAAAACTGTTCATACCCTTTGACCCAGCAATTCCAATTCCAGGACTATATCCACAAGAAATTTAAAAAAGGGAAAAGTCTTATATGTTCCAAAATATTCATAGCAGCTCTTTTGTAGTGGCAAAGAAGTGGAATTTGAGGGGATGCCCTTCACTTGGGTAATGACTAAACAAGTTATGATACAAGAATACTATGAAATATTTATGTTCTATAAGAAACCATAAATAGTTGGAATTTAGAGAAGCATGGAATGACTTGCAGGATCTGATGCTGAGCACAGTGAGTAGATCCAAGAGAACAATGTACACATCAACAATGTTATGAGATAAACAACCTCAATGGAAGCAACTTCCCTGGACAGACCAGAAAGCTAGAACAATTGTATTTGACTGGTTATGGATTTATTGTCCCCAACTAGAGAAAGGAGAACAAAAGAAAACACAGAGAAAAAAACACCCCTACAGAATCTGATAAACATTTTATAAACATTATCTCTTATGTATCTCTTTCCCTTAATCCTAATTCTTTATGCCAAAAATTACTTATTTGTAAATATGTTTAACGAAATATGTATGTAAAATGATACCCTGACTGTTCTCTGCTATGGGAGGAGGTGGGAAGGGAGGATAGAGATAAATTTTATAACTTGGAAATCTGCATGTAGAAATGAATGAAAATTAAAAAAAAAAGGAATGTTAAAAAAGAAAAGAAAGCTATATACTTAGCTAGAGTGTATCTTAAAAAGCAAGGACTGATGCCCAGAATATTGGGGTAGCATATTAATTAACTGTGATGTACTCAGACTTTTATCTTTTGAAGACTTTTATGTTGAATGATGAAAAGAATGTGAGTATAAATTGATTATGAAGTAAGTATTCTTATGGATATTGAGAATTGTGCTTCTATCATAACAGCTGAAAGTAGTAAATTTTGATTGAGGGAATGGGTACATCAGAACTGAAAATCAATTAGGACATGTTTAAAAAATGTATCATGCCTGGAGAAGAAGGTAAGGTCTAGGACAATAAATAATAACACATGAAAAAGTACAAACAACGTAATATATAAGCATGAAAGAAGGTAGAGTGTGAGCACCAAGTAAATCTTACTCTGAACAGATTTGGCTTAAATGGGAAATAGCATATATTTCTTACTAGGTTTAGAAATTTATTCCAATTGTACACAAAGGGCAACAAAAATGTGCATACTCTTTGATCTGGCAATACCACTGAATGGGTCTATACCCTGAAGAGGTCATGAAAAATTGTAAAAACATCACTTGTACAAAAATATTAATAGCAGGCTTGTTTGTGGTGGCAAAGAAATGGAAATTGAGTGAAAGCCCATCATTTGGGGAATGGCTGGAAAATTGTGGTATGTGTACATTATGAAACATTATTGTTCTTTAAGAAACCAGGAGGGATGGGAATTCAGGGAAGTCTGAAAGGATTTGCATTAACTGATGCTAAGTGACATGAGCAGAACAAGAAGAACAATTCTACACCATAATAGCAACATGGGGATGATCAACCTTAATGGATTTGTTCAGTCCATCAGTGCAATAATCAGGCACAATGGAGAATATCATCTGTATCCATAGAAAAGGAGAATACCATCTGTATTCAGAGAAATTGTGGAGTTTAAACAAAAATCAAAGACTAATGCCTTTAATTAAAAAAGAAAATGTAATTGTATTATTTAATTTTGCTGTCTGTTGTACTTTATAGGCATTCTCTCTCATCACATTCAACTTAGATCAATGTATAACAAAGTAAAGACTAATAGACTGCCTTCTGTGGGGGGGGGGAGTGATTAGGGGAAAGATTGTAAAATGCAGAACAAACAAATAAATAAATAAATATGTTTTAAAAAGAAATTTATCATAATGTGCAGTGAAGAGGAGAGGGATGACAGAAGGGGAAAAAGGAATGAAGGAGTAATAAAGGGGAGGAATAACACAAGTTAAAACTTGGAATTAAAGAAAAAAGAAAGAAGAAGAAAGTGGATTGTAAAAGGTGAACAGTTTGAGGGTGTCAGCAAATCAAAACTGAGAACGAATAGGGGAAAGGAGATAAAAAAATTACAAACAGGTAGAAGAGAAGATGTAAGGAAATATAGAGATAGTAATTATCACTGTGAATGTGAATAGAATGAACAGTCTAATAAAACAGAAGCAGATAGCAGAATAGATAAAAATCCAGAATCCAAAAATATGTATTTTTCAAGAAATACATTTGAAACAGAAATATACAGACAGAATAAAGGTATATTATCATTCAGAGTATATTTTGATGTATTTATGTGTATATTCAGAATCCATTCAGAGTATATTATTTTTCATAAGAAGTTAAAAAACTGAGGTGGCAATTCTTATCCCAGACAAATTAAAAGCAAAAGTATATCAAATTATAAGAGGAAATTATATCCCTAAAATTACTATGAGCAATGAAATAATATGAATATTAAATTTATTTACCCTATACGGTATAGCATCCAAAATCTTAAAGGAGAAGCTAAAGAATTTAGAGTAAAACATATATATAGCAAAACTATTAGTGACATACCCCAACCTCCCTCTCTCAGAATTATATGAATATAATCATAAAATAATAAAAAAGGTAAGAAGATGAAAAGAATTTTAGATAGGTTAAATATAATAGATTTCTTGAGAAAAATCAATGGGAATGTAAAGGAATATAATTTTTCTCTGTGGTATATGGCACCTTCAAAAGTTTGATCATGTATTAGGGCATAACAACCAAATACAGAAAGGCAGAAGTATTAAATACATCTTTTCCAGATCATGAGACAGTAAAAAAATATGTAATAAAAGATCATGGAATGCTAAACTAAAAATTAATTGAAAACAATAGCCTAATATTAAACAATTAGTGGTTTTAACAACCCTAGAAATTATAAACAATGTAATCCAAGACAATGTCAATGATAAGGCATCATACCAGAGGTTTTGGGATGAAGTCAAAGCAGTTATTAAGTGAAATTTTAGATATCTAAATCCCTACATTAATAAATTAGAGAAAGAAGAATTCAGTGAATTGAGATTTCAGTTAAAACAACTAGAAAAACAACAAATTATAATCCACAATTATGAATTTATACATTCCGAAAAGCAAAGGACACATGTATAAAATTGAAAGAGAATTCTTGAACTAAAATAAAACTAAGTGTGGACTTCATGAAAATATAGCAATAACATAGATAAACTTTTGGTTAATATGAGTTAATGAAAGAAAGAATAAAACAAATCACCAGTATCAAAAATGAAAAAGGTGAAATAGTTACCAATGAAAAAGAAATTAAAGTAATAATTCAGAACTGTTTTGCCAACTGTACACCAATAAATTTGAATATTTTTTAAAATGTTTAAATATTTAAACAATAAACATATATTTAAATATACACAAAGATACATACACACTAACAGATAAATAGAAGAGGAAATAAAATGTTCAAATTTCAGAAAAAAGCAGAATTTGAAAAATCTATCAATAAATTCCCATAGGAAAAAAAATCTCCAAGGTCAAATGAATTTACAAGTGAATTCTACAAAACATTTAAAGCACAATTAACTCCAATTCCATGCAAATTATTTGAAAAATAGGTGAAGGAATTCTGTCAATTCTTTTTATGACACCAACTTGCTGCTGATACCTAAACCAAGAAATGTCAAAGCTGGTAAGGATATAATATTAGCAAGAAGATGACAGCAAATTATTACTAGGAAATTGCAGGTAGGATTTATGCCAGGTATGAAGGGATGGTTCACTATTAGGATAACAATCAACATAATTGACCATATCAATAGAAAAATTAGCATAAATCATATGATAAATTCAATGGATTCTGAAAGCATCTTTGACAAACTACAGCAACCATTTCTATTAAAGAAACAACAAAGCAAAAAAATAAATGGAGTTTTCCATAAAATGATAAACAGTGTCTTTACAAAATCATCAACAAGCATTAAATGTAATGAGGATAAGCTAGTAACATTTCCAACAAGATCAGGAGAGAAAAAAGGATGCTCATTATTAACTCTATTATTACATATTTTGAGAAATATTAGATTTAGCAATAAGTAAAGAAGAAGAAAGAAATTGAAGGAATTAGAATAGACAAGGAGGAAACCACATTTTCATGCTTTTCAGATGATATATTTTTCAGATGATATATTTCAAGTATACCTAGAGAACCCTGAAAATCAACTAAAAGACTCTTGAATTAATTAACAACTTTAGCAAAGAAACAAAATACAAAATAACTATACATAAATGTCCAGCATTTCTATATTACCAAAAAAGGCCAATAGCAGGAAATAGAAAGTCAAATTTGTTTTAATATAACCATAATATAGCCAAAATAATTGAGAGTCTACCTGCTGAAACAAATAAGAAACTATAGGGGCAGCTATGTGGCATGGGGTAGCTAGGTGGCACAGTGGATAGAGCACCGGTCCTAGAGTCAGTAGTACCTGAGTTCAAATCGGCCCCAGAAACTTAATAACTACCTAGCTGTGTGGCCTTGGGCAAGCCACTTAACCCCATTGCCTTGCAAAAATCCTAAAAAAAAAAAAAAAAGAAGAAACTACATGAATACAATTAAAACATAATTTGCACGCAAATAAAGTCAACTCTAATCAATTGGAAAAATGTCAATTTCCATGACTAAATTGAACTTATATAATAAAATTACAATTTCACCTGAATTAAATATTTTAGATGTCAATCTAATTGAACTACTAAAAATTATTTTAAGGAACTTGAAAAAATATTAGCAAAATATATCTAGAAGGAAAAGGGTCAAGAATTTCAAAGAAATTAAAGATATAAACAAATGCAAAGGAAAGTATCCTAGCCTTATCATAACTAACATTGTATTTTAAAGTTCCAATCATTAAAACTGTTGGACACTCACTAAAAAATAGCGAAGTATTAGGTACAAAATAAAGAGTCATAAATGAGAATAGTAATCCCCTCTTTGATAAACCCAAAGACTTTAGTTTCCAGTAAAAGAATTCACTGTTTGAAAAAAACTGCAGGGGAAAATGGAAAATAGAATGGCAAAAACCAGGCATCAACCAACATCTCTTACCCTATAATATACAAAGTTAAAGTGAAAATAGGTTCAGGATTTAGATATTAAGAGTGATACCACAGGTCAACTAGGAAAAGAATGAATAGTCTATACATAGGATCTATGGAGAATGAAGTAGTTTATGAGCAATCAAGAGGTAGAGAGCATTATAAACTGCAAAATACATAATTTTGACTATTAAATTAAGCAGGTTTTGCATAAATAAAACCAATGCAAGCAATATTCGAAAGAATGCAGAAAAATGGAAAAAAATTTCTTTGCTAATGTTTCTGATAAAGGATTCACTTATATAATATATATAGACAACTCAGTCTCATTTTAAAAGAATACAAGTCATTCTTCAACTGATAGTCAAAGTAAATGAACAGAAAATTTTCAGATGAAGAACTTAAAACTATAATTAGTCATTCAGAAATAATGCTCCATATCATTATTGATTAGAGAATTGGAAATAAAACAACTTTGAGGTATGACCTCACACCTATTGGATTGCTAAAATAAAGAAAAAAAGAAATGATAAAAGTTGAATAGGATGCAGGAAAATTGGAACACTAACAAACTGTTAGTGGAGTTGACAATTGATCCAATTATTCAGAAGGGCAAATTGGAACTATGCTCGAAGGGTAAGCTGAATATACCAATTGATCCAACAATACCTCTACAATTTTAATATCCCAAAGAAATCATTAAAAAACTAAAAAAGACCCATTTTTTCCATATTTGCCTCTTTTAAGCATTTTTTTGAGGCAGAAACAGGTCTTGTTACTTTCCCTGTATCTGTTTGAAAAAGATCCTGAGTGATGATGTCCTCTCAAAGACTATAAGATTGAGGAAAAGTCAAATTTTATTTGAATGTGTCTTTTTTTGGCAGGAATTCTTAAAAAAACCCTCTATTCTAGGACAATAATTAAATTTGTTGATATTTTTAGTTATAATTCAAGTTCTTTTGCTATCTAGAATATTATATTCTAAGTCTTCTGCTCCTAGAAAGAAATATCTGGAATATTTCCATGTTTTCTGTTTTCTTACTTGAAGCTTGCTCTTTTGTTTTGTTTTTTTCCTCTTTGATCTAAAGACCGAGGATTTGACTATTTTATTCCTGGGAGTTTTGATTTAGAAATTTCTTTCATGAGTTAATCAGTGGATTCTTTTTATTTTTTTTAATTTTCTTTTTGTCTAAGATGTCATGGCAATTTTGTGTAATTTATTTTTTCTTTCCTTTTTTGTTTACTTAATATTTTATTTTCCCTAGTAACATGTAAAAGTTTTAATTTAAAAGTTTGGCTTTCAAATTCTCTCCTACCTATCTCCTTTCTCTCAATGCAAAGATAAGCAATTTGATTTAGGCATTCATGCACAGGCAGGCAAAAGTATAATTCAAACCTGATTTTGAAATAAAACTCAGACAAAAACAATATAACTTAAACTGTTCCTTAATCTCCATTCAGCTTCCATCAGTTCATTATCTGGAGATGGATAGCATTTTTCATCATAAGTCCTTTGGAATTGTTTCCATCATTGTCTTGATCAGAGTAGCTAAGTCTTTCATAGCTTATCCTTACAGCTTTGCTCTTACTTAGCACAATATGCAAGTAGTTCTCCTCATTTACTACTGTATGGGTTCTTAAAGAGTTTCCAGGTTTTTCTGAAACCATTATGTTTTTAGCTATTTTCCTGTATTGTAACAAACATGTCAACACTTATTTGTGTCTATATTTTATTCAGTCTTTAAGCAAAATCTAAAGAGAGTAAGATTCAAGTGCTTCTCCTCAACTTCTACATCTTCTCATTTCTTTATCTATTTTCTCTATTACTATAACTTGGTTTTGTCTATCATTTTTAGATCTTCAGGTATTCCTCTTTGTTTTGTTTCCAATTTGTATTTTCCTTTTGAGGCATTTTTGTAGCTATTTTGACTTCATTGTGTTATTCTGAATTTGTATCTTGATCTTCCTTATCATCATAGTAGTTTCTGTTGGTGTTGTTGCTCTTCTTTATCAATTTTATATGCAATTTCTTGAGGTGGAACCATATCATAGCCTGCACTTTGTTTCACACAGTTATATTCAGAGACAATTCAGAGAACGCAGAAAATTTTAGTGCTTTTCAGGTGCTGTGACTATTGTTGGGGAGTGGTATGGTCATTGTTATCTTGATTTTTACTCTGGAAGGCATTGATTCCTTAGAACTATTCCTTAGGAATCACAATCTCTTAGTGCCAGAAGAGGAAACTACTCCTTAGAGGTTTCACTTCTTAATTAAAATTTTCCTCTCTACCTTTGAGCTATGATCCAGAATTAGTATAGGTAATAGAATTGCTAAATAATCTCTGGTGTTCCTATCCAGTGCTACCACATATATACTTGATAGTCTTTTTCTGATGAATGACCAGATCCTATTACTATTTCTGCCTTCTCCCATAGTTGCTACTGCTTCTATCAAGAACTACATGGTATCCAAATATGAGCTCCAGACCAGTCAACTTCCTCTCTATATTGCCTTAGATTGGAACAATATGTCATTCTCACATTTTGTTGTCTCTGCCCCTCTAGAAATTTATGTGAAATGTTATTTTATTTATTGGGAAAGATCAATTAAGGGTTTTCTCTACTCTGCCTTCTTTTTTTTTCTGTCCCACATCAATGCACTGTTGTTGGAGTTCTGAACTTGTCTAAATATATAGAAAAATAATTTGAAATTACACCCAAAGAGATCTAAAACTACACAAACCTTTGATTCAGCAATAACACTACAAGGTCAGTATCAAAGAGTGATATTTTCTATTTAGAAAGATTTTATTTATTTTGAGTTGTACAATATTTGTCCCATTCTTGAATCTCTCCCCACAATCCCCACAGAAGACATTCTGTTAGTCTTTACATTGTGTGCCAGGTAAACATTGATCTCAGTTGAAAGTGATGAGATGGAAATCATATCCTTAAGAAAGAAAAATACAATATGAGATAGCAAAATTAAATAAGATAAAAGTTTTGTCTAAAGTAAAGGTAATAGTCATTGATCTTTGTTCAAAGTCTACAATTCTTTCTCTGGATACAGATGGTATTCTCCATCACAGATGGCCCTAAATTGTCCCAGGTTGCTGCACTGATGGAATGAGCAAGTCCATCAAGTTTGATCATCACTCCCATGTTGCTGTTAGAGAGTACTACGTTTTTCTGGTTCTGCTCATCTCCCTCAGCATCAGTTCATACAAATCCTTTCAAGCTTCCCTGAATTCCCATCCCTCCTTATCTCTAGTAGAACAATAGTGTTCCATCACACACATGCACACACACACACACACACACACACACACACACACACACACACACACACACATATATATATATGTATATATATACCACAGTTTAAACCATTCTCCATTTGAAGAACATTCACTTATTTTCCAATGTTTTGCCACCACAGTTCTGCTAGGAATATTTTTGTACAAGTGATGTTTTTACCATTTTCATAATCTCCTCAGGGTAACGACTCAGTCATGGTATTGCTGGATCAAAGGGTATATATTTTTGTTGCCCTTTGGGTGAAATTCCAAATCACTCTCCAGAAAGGTTGGATGAGTTCACAGCTCCACCAACAATGTATTAGTGTCCAAGATTTCCCACATCCCTTCAACATGGATCACTGTCCTTTTTAATCATATTGGTCAGGGTGAGAGGTTTGAGGTGGTATCTCAGAGATGCTTTAATTTGCATTTCTTTAATAAGTAATGATTTTGAGCAAATTTTCATGTGACTATATATTCATCAGGGAGTTAATTTTCTGTCTCCATTTTAAGTTTTCCTGGTTTAGGTATGAGCACCATATTAGTGTCATAGAAAGAGTTAGTCAGATCTCTGTCTTCATCTATTTTTCCAAAGAATATATACATAGAATTAGAACCAATTATTCCTTAAGTGTTTGAGATAATTCACTTGTGAATCCATCTGGTCCTGGAGAATTTTTCTTAGGGAGTTCTTATTCTGAAATAGGGTTATTTAGGTTTTTAATTTCCACTTCATTTAGTCTGGGCAACTAATATTTTTGTTAATATTCTTCCATTTAACTTATATTGGCAAATTTATGGGCATAGAGTTGGGCAAAATAATGTTGAATTATTTCTTTAATTTCCTCCTCATTGGTGGTAGGTTTAACTTTTTCATTTATCATAATAGTGATTTCATTTTCTTCTTTCTTTTTTTAATCAAATTGACTAGAGGTTCATCAATTTTATTGTTTTGTTCATAAACCAACACTTTATCTTAATTATTAGCTCAATATTTTCCTTGCTTTCAATTTCATTAATTTCTTTAATTTTTTTAATTTCCAATTTGATATTTAATTGAGGGGTTTTTAATTTGTTCTTTCTCTAATTTTTAGCTGCATATTTAGATATTTGGTTCATTGATTTTTTTCTTTCTCTAATTTGTTCAAGTAAGCATTTAAAGATATAATATATCTCATGCCAGCCACCTTGAGTGTATTCCAAATGTTTTGGTATGTTGTTCCATTATTGTTATTATCTAAGATGAAATAACTAATTATTTCTATAATTTCTTGCTTGATCCACTCATTCTTTAAAATGAAGTTATGCAATTTCCAATTAGTTCTGGGTCTATATCTCCCTGGCCCAATAGTGCATGTGATTTTTATTTCATTATGATCTGAAAAAGTTGTATTCACTATTTCTGCCTTTCTGCAGTTGATCAATAGGTTTTTATGCCCTAGGACATGGACAATTTTTGTGTAAGTGCCATATACCACAGAAAAAATATATTCCTTTCTATCCCTATTCAATTTCCTCCATATGTCTATCATATCTAGGTTTTCTAACAATCTATTTGCCTCCTCAACTTCTTTCTTGTTTATTTTATGATTAGATATATCTAAATATGAGAGTGAGTGGTTGAAGCCTCCCACTAGTAAAGTTGTTCTGTCCATGTCTAGCTGTAGTTCTTTCAGCTTCTCCTCTAAGAATTTGGATGCTATCCCATTGGGTGCATACAAATTCAGTATTGAAATCACTTTATTATCTATGATACCTTTTAGGAGGATATATTTTCCTTTTTTTCTCTTCTAATGTTATCTATTTTTTCAGCTGCTTTGTCTGAGATAAGGATTTATACCCCTGCTTTTTTCACATCAACTAAAGCAAAATATATTTTGCTCCAAACCTTTACCTTTACTCTATATGCATATCTCTGCTTCAGATGAGTTTCTTGTAAGCAGCTTATTGTTGTATTCTGGTCTTTAATCCACTCTGCTATTCACTTACATTTTGAGGGAGAGTTCATGCCATTCACATTCAAAGTTATAATTACACACTCTTTATTGCCCTCTATGCTATCTTACTTCTATTTGTATTTCCCCCTTTTATCCCTTTATCCATATTCCTCAGTGTTTTGTTTCTGAATACCACCACCTTCAGTGTGTTTGCCCTCCTATATAAAACCCACTCCCCTTTCTTTTCCCTTTCCTTTTCACCATCTCTCCTTCCTTCTGTTAGGTCCCTTTTTTTTCCCTTCCCTTTCCCCCTCTCCTCTTTTCCCCTTTTATTACTTGTAAGGCAAGATAAGTTTCTTAACTGAGTATGTCTAAGTTAATTTTAAGCTAAATCTAATGTGGTGATGAGTCAAGTGGTTCTCTCCTCCTCACTTTTTCCCCCTCTATTACAGGGGGGTCTTTTGTACGTCTTGATGTGATGATATTTATGCTATTCAGTCTCCTCCATCTTCCCATCTCCTTACTGTCCCCCTTTTTTAAGGGGAAATTGTTTTTAAATCATTCTGAGTCACAGAAAATTTATGAGTGTCCCTCACTTCTGGCTAAGTATATTGTCTCTAATAGATCTACAATTCTCAAGAGTTGTGAGACTCTTTCTTCCAAGTGGTTATATAGCCAGTTTCATCGTATTGGATGTAAGCTTTTTTTCTTTACCATTTTTTTTACTTTTCCATACATCTCTTGGGCCTCCTGTGTGATGTCAATATTTTCTATTCAGCTCTGATATTTTCATCAGAAAATATTGGTAGTCTCCCATTTCATTATATGTTCATCTTTTCCCCTGTAAGAGAACACTTAGAATTGATGGATAGTGAATTCTTGGCTGCATTCCAAGTTCCCTTGCTCTTCAGAATATCTCCTTCTAGGACCTTGGATCCCTTAATTTTGATGCTGCCAGGTCCTGCATAATCCTTATTGTGGCTTCTTGGTATTTAAAATGTTTCTTTCTGGCTGCTTACAAGATTTTCTCTTTTATCTGATAGTTCTGGAATTTGGCCACAACATTCCTTGGTGGTTTCCTTTCAGGATATCTTTCAGGAGTGTATTGATGTATTCTTTCAATAACTATTTTGCCCTCTGGTTCCATGATATTGGGGAAATTTTCCATCACTAAGTTCTGTAATATTAATCCAGGCTTTTTTTTTTCCTTCAATGTATTCAGAAAGGCCTATAATTCTCAGGTTTTCCCTTCTTGATCTGTTCTCAAGGTCAGTGGTTTGATGATGAGGTAGTTTACATTTTTTTTTCTATTTTTTTCATCTTTTGGTTTTGTGATTTCATGAAGTCGTTTGTTTTCACCGATTCCATTCATTTTTTTTATGAGAAGAATTTTCTTCATTTACCTTTTCCAATGCCTTTTTCAGTGGGTCAATTCTGTTTTTGAAGGAGTTTTCCATTTGCCCATATATAGTTTTGAGAGGATCATTTTCTTTTTGCATTTGCACAATTGAAGTTCTGAGAGAGTTATTCTCATTTTGCATTTGTCCAATTTTATTTTCCAAGCATTTCTTTTCTTCTTGCAAGGTATTAATTTTCTCTCCCAAATTTTCCACTTGATTTTTAAACTCTATCCTGATTTCTTCAAGGAAGTCTTTCTGGGCTGGAGATCAATTCACATTTTCCTCTGAATGCTAGATCTCTCTGGGTTATAATCTATTTCTTCTAAGTGTTTTTCCATGCCTCCCTTTTCTCTGGTCTTTATATTTCTAGGATCTTGTGTTGGGGGGTGGACTGGCTCTAAGATGTTTTCTTTTGAATATCCTAGAGGCCATTCACTTGGCTTAGTAATTCCATGGTCTGGCCAGTAGGGAGCACTTGTTGCTTTCTCTGGAGTGTTTGGGACCCTCAGCAGCAGGCTCTGAGTTGACCTTGAACAATGTGCTGAGCTCTGGGGGAGGGAGTTAATCTCTTTCTGTTAAATGAACTCTTTTTGCCCACCCTTAGCCTGAGGGGTGGGGAGTTGTTTATTGTTTCTTCTGCAAAAAGGGCTCTTCTGAATGTGTGGAGCTCAGGTCTTTGGTCCAGCTGGTTGTTCTCCAGGCATGCTCTGAGACTCTGTGCTGCAACTCCCTTCCCCTCCTGTAGCTTCTCTCTACCTGGCCAAAGACACAGCAGCTAAAGTTGATTCTTGTACCTACCACTCACCAAAGTCTATACACCTAAGACTAGTCCTCTGTCTTCCTCCTGCTACTGTCCCTGTGCTGATACTCTGCTCTTGTCTCCCAGTTCACCCATGTTCCACTAACATAGACCTTCATGGTAGATGTTCTTCTCCTAGTTTCTCTTTCTGTTTTATGATCATATTTCTAAGAGGTTTTTTTTTTTCATATTGTATTTGAGGGGAAAGAGGAGAACTTAACACAGTTCCTGTCTTCTCTCCACCATCTTGGCTGGAAAGTCCAACCTGAATCTTCTTAGAAAAGTCAAAGAGTGATCTTTGAAAGGACCTGTTTGTATAGATATGTCGCAGTTCTTTTTGTGGTGGAAAAGAATTGGAAATTGAGGGGATGGACATTAATCAGGCTGAAGAAGTTTTGTTAAATTATTGTAATAGAATACAATTTTGCTATTAAAAATGGATAAGTAGAATGGTTTCCAAAAAATCTGCTAATTCTAATATAAAATAATGAAAAGTCAGGTGAGCCAAATTTGGAAATATTGTACACAGTAACAGAAATATTTTATTGATCCTCAACTATGGAAGACTTAGCTACTCTGATAAAGATAATGATTTAAGGACCCATGATGAAAAATGTTATCCACCTCCAGAAAGGAAATTGATGAATGCAGAATGCAGATCCATGTTAATCCCTCCTTTATCATTTTATTTTTTTCAACCAAATATAGTTTGAACTTATCAATGAAGCTCCTTTCTTTGGGTCAATCAAATAGTAGACTGCTATAATCATTAATTGGCTGCTTTATCTAATCTATTCTACTGATCTGCTTCTCTATTTCTCAGTCAGTACCACTACCACTTTACAATAAAGTTTTAGATCAAGTACAGCTATGTAATCTTTTTTTTTTTGCTGTTTATTTCCCTTTAATTCACTTGGTATTCTTAATTTTTTTTTATTTATTTAAGGCAGTGGGGTTAAGTGACTTGCATAAGTTCACACAGCTAGGCAATTATTAACTGTCTGAGGCTGTATTTGAACTCAGGTTCTCCTGATTCCAAGGCTGATGCTCTATCCACTAAACCACCTAGCCCCCCCCCCCCCATGTCTTGCTTTGTAAAATAGTTTCTGGTAGTTTGATTGGTATGGCACTGCAAAGTTATGCAAGGTTGCCATTTTTATTATGTTAGTTATACCTAACCATTAGCAACTGATATTTTTTCCAATTTTTACATCTGACTTTATTTGTGTGGAAAAGTATTTAACAATTATTTATATAGTTTCTTGGTGTTTCATGGGCTATAGATTTCCAAAATATTTATATTATCTCTAGATGCTGTAATTGGAATTTCTCTTTCCATCTCTTGCTATTGGAATTTCTAGGACATATAAATATAGGTATAGAAATGCTAGGGATTTATGTGGATTTATTTTATATATTGCTTCTTTACCAATGTTGTTAATTGTTTCAAATAGTTTTTAATTGATTTTCTAGGGTTCTCAAAGTGTACTATCTTATCCACAAAAAAAGAAAGTTTTGTTTTCTCAATATCTTTTCTAATTCCTTTAATTTCCTCTTCTTTTCTTATTGTTAAAGCTAATATTTCTAATATAATATTGGATAATGAAGTGGATAATGGACATCCTTGTTTCTCCCTTGATAATCTTGAAAATGATACTAGCTTAACCCCATTACATGTAATGCTCATTGATCATTTTATATAGATAATGCTTATCATTAAAGAAAACATTTATTCCTATACTTTGTTGTATCTTTATCAGGAATGGGTGCTATATTTTGTCAGACTTTTTCAGTATCTAGATAAGCATATGATTTCTGTTAATTTTGTTATTAATATGGTCAACTATGGTTATTTTTTCTAATACTGAATCATCCCTGCAATCTGGTATAAATCATACCTGAACATGTTATTCTATAAAAACATGATATCTCTTTGCTAAAATTTTATTTAAAATTTCTTTATCAATATTCACTAGAGAGACTGATCTATAATTGCTTCCTGTTTAAGGTATAAAAGAAATTTGGTAGAACACCTTTACCAAATTTTTCAAATAGTTTATATAGAATTTAAATTCATTGTTCTTTAAATATTTGGTCGAATTCACTTGTAAATCCATCTGACCCTGGAGATTCATTTTTTCCTTTCTTTTTCTTTTTCTTTTTCTTTTTCTTTTTCTTTTTCTTTTTCTTTTACTTTTTTTTTTTACATCTCTACCCTGACCTTTATTGAGCAGGTAATTACAATTTTCAATTTTGTGTGCCTAAGGCTCTGGTCTAATATATAAAATATATAAAAGTAAGAAACACTGTTTTATGCAGTGGGTTGGTTATAAAAATTGAAGGGCAAGTGGAGGGGACCCAGTATCAGTAATGTGACCTTATGATCACCATTCCACACTCACTCCAGGATCAGTGCTCTATCCATTGTATCACCTAGCTACAAAATTTCCACCATTACAAAAACAAGAATAATACCAACAATAAACCTGTCCATAGGTGACACTTGTTAAAGGATATAATGTTACTTACATTTTAAATTGTATTTAAATGCATCATGGGCAAGGATAAAGTCTGTCTAAAGCTCAAGTTTTGATAAGAAATGTCCCAGTAATTTTTATTTACACATATTTCCAATATAACTTAAATTACTGCTCTTTGGAAGACTTCCTGGATTCTATCTTCCCTATCTCTTCTCTTGTGATTCATGCCTTGGTGTTGTATTGTGTCAGGGAATATAAACAGAACTGAAGAGTTGCATTGAATAGCACAAGAAAATGAACAGTCAAAACCCAGAAAGGAGACAGAAACTGCAGAGAGTATTAATAAGTTGAAGTTTCAGAATAACAGGAACAACATGCAGAGAGAGCAAACAGAAACATAGTTGAATGGCATATGAGACCCAAGAGAGAGTCTAAATGGGTAGAAGGAATAAGTAAAGAGTAGGGTTGAGAAAAAGAAATTAAATGATATGGCTTGGCCAAATTATGTTGATTCCAGAGAGTAAGAAAGACAATAGCTTTCTGACCTGAAGCATCTTCTCTCTTTACTAATAGCAATGGGAGGTGAGAAAGAATATTAAGGGACAGATGACACTGAATTCTAAGTTGCTTTTTCAGTGCTACAAAATTCAATTATTTGTGTTCTTTTGCTAAAGTAGGTTTAAATATGAAGACTCAAAGGTAATTTTGAAATCCCTCCATTGGAGGGGTGGTTAATGATGTGCATTTTTAGCAATTGTCACATTCCTAATTATTTTCCTTTATTAATGCTAATTACTTTCTAGTTTTATATCTTTTTTCATTACTATCATTTTATATTGGTAGAGTCTCTCAACAAGGTTTTGGATTGATGTTCCAAACATAGCATATGTGAAACTCTGAAGTAAGGAGGGGTCCATGAGAAGTTCCACAACCCTAAAATGTTATTTTTATACAAGTACCTAAGAATATTAGACAGAGAAATGCATAAACAAACTAAGAATCAGTTGAGATAAAAATCAGTTTTCATCAACATCCTACCTGAAGACATCTCCAGTTTTTGCTATAGAATAAGCTAAGAAAGTGGAAGATATGTTGCAGTAAATGTCATTTTAATATTGGTGCATAATTTTTCCACACTAATAATGTAATCAAGAGGATTTCCAACTGAGATGAAAGATTCATTTTATTAAATTTTCAATGTGAACATAACATCTTTGAAATGGATTATCTCTGCAAATCAAGGTTTTTTATTTTGTTAATTCTCTAGACTTTAAGAAGTGATAAAGTTTGCCTTCTCAATGATTGAAGGAAGGAGAGAAATTAAAAATAACCTTAATATTAAAAACTATTTTACATGCAATTGAGAAAAAAATATTAGGTAGATGTAAAAAAGAAGTGATAAACTTATAGTATGTGTATACAGCAAAAAAATTTTGAGATCCCAATTGTTAAACATTTACCTGTATATCTTTGAATTGCTCCAAAAATGCTTTTTTGAGTTCAGCAGGGGTGAATTAAAGTGTTTAGAGAATAAAGTAATCATCAGACTGAGGTCTAATAATTCTTGGAATAATAGTAATCATAATGAAATAATAACTTTTCTTATTATTCAGTTGTCTTAGTCATGCTGGTAACTTACTCTATTTGGGGTTTTCTTGGTCAAGATATTGGAGTGGTTCACCATTTTCTTCTTCAGCTCATTTTAAAAGTGAGGAAACTGGGGCAACTAGGTGATGCAGTGAATAGAGCACTGGCCCTGGGGTCAGGAAGACCTGAGTTCAAATTTGGGCTCAGACACTGAACAATTACCTAGCTGTGTGACCTTGGGCAAGTAACTTAACCCCATTTTCTTTCAAAAAAATCTTTTTTTTTTATAAAATGAAAGACAAAAATGAGGAAACAGACAAACAGTGAGAAATGACTTGCTTAGGGTCACATGTTGACAACTGTCTAAGGACAGAATTGAACTTGTTTATTTGTCTCTTGATTCTGTTCTATCCACTACACTTACCTGACTACTCTTTATGGTACTTCAAGTTTTATTACATCCATAAAATTCTTTGTACTTCCCAACACTGCCTTAAGGATATTTATTCTAGTAATGTTCCATCTAATACTGAAAGTTTAGTTGAATCATGTGCAGAATTCATGATCTTTTGTCTGGCTGCTAGGTTTCTTTAACCTCAATTTTCTAGATATTCATTGTTTTTTAATATTTATAGCTATAACAATTGAAGATTATACCTTCACTCATTCTAAATAGAAGACTGGTTTTTTAAAATATCTAATGCTCCAAGAAATAAGTAATGAATAATAATAGTAATAATAATAATAATAATAATAATAATAATAATAATAATAATAATAAAGTAATTGTTATTGGAGTATGGCTATATGGAATTTTTCAAGTAAGTTTAGATATCAGAACAAATTTTAAACAATGAGGATGAAATGAGTCCTATGATCATGTATTAATTATATAGGTGTGTAAGATGGAGTCAGGAGGGCTGATAATTCAGAATGAGCTGGGCCTTGCAAAAAAAGCCTGAAAGCAGAGGGCAGCTAGGTGGTGCAGTGGATAGAGCACCAGCCCTGGAGTCAGAAGTACCTGAGGTCAAATCTGGCCTCAGACAATTATTGCCTAGTTGTGTGACTTTAGGCAAGTCACTTAACCAATTGCCTTAAAAAATTTTTAAAAATTTAAAAAAAAGAATGAAAGCTGCAAAATGCCTTATTGCTTTTAATTACAGGAACATGAATGATTGCAATCATAGTTAGAATTTTATTTATTCATTTATTTATTTTTAGGTTTTTTTGCAAGGCAAACAGTGTTAAGTGGCTTGCCCAAGGCTACACAGCTAGGTAATTATTAAGTGTCTGAGACCAGATTTGAACCCAGGTACTCCTGACTCCAGGGCCAGTGCTTTATCCACTATGCCACCGAGCCACCCCCCATAGTTGGAATTTTCAAGCAATTTTTCAAGCAATTTATCATTCACAGAGTATTTTACCAACAGTATCTCATTTGAGATCTCTAATGACCGCATGAGGTTGGTTATTTGGGTGTAATGACTTACTCATAATTCTAATATTAGTTGTATGAGGTAGCTACCAAAAAGAAAGTGATGACCTAATTATATGGGGAAAATAAAGAAATAAAAATATTTGACAGTGAGGAGAAATATTCAACTCTTTGTCTAGAATCTCCATTAAGGAAAATTATCTTCAAAAACATAAAAATATCTTGATTTTATTGTAGTTCATTGTGGAGAAAAGATAGTAAGACCCATAATATTTGAATCTGGCTAGAATTTACTAGAAGTGAAAATCCAAACAACAATAAAGTCAGTGCCTGACTTTAAGAAGACTATATTCTAATAGAAGAGAACAGACATGAAAGTGAGTTCAAAAGCAGAACTAACTCCAAAGTTATAGAAAATATGAGGTCAAGCATGGGTGTTTTCTTATTAAGGCAGAAACAAAGTAAAAAATATATACAATTCATAAGCTCAGAAACATAGTTTCCTTTAGTAAAGCAAAATAAGAAAGTACAAAAACATGAGCTTGAATTCATGACCAAGACACTGTTTTGGGTTAAACTGAATTAGCGTCAGATCCATGTGAATTGTCTAATATCTAAAGACCAGGATAAATAACATTCATCTCTGTTCAGTAACATATATCCATTCATATTATTCAATAATTCTTTAGAAATCATATAAAAATGGTAAAGTGGCAGAAGTCTGGAAATATGAGAATATTTTTCAATGTGTTACTTAAAAGGACTCTGTAGAAACTACAAGATAATAAAATTGATGTTAAAATTATGCAACATTCTAGGATGCTTTATCAGGATAAAGAAAAATTGCTAAAATGAGACCTTCCTAGGTTTGCTAAAACCAAATAATATACAAATAACTAACCTTGATTGAATTGAATAAAAGGAGATTTGACATATAAAATACAATCATCATAAGTCTTCAAAGGGTATTAATCATAATGGTATTGGGTGCTAGTAGTCCCCAATAGCATTAAAAGAATTGCAATTGTGTCTAACTAGATACACTTGCTTTGAATCTACTTTGGGGTAGATATCATATCCTTCAAATTTTGTAACTGCTTTTTGAGCCTGTAGCAATTTATTCTAATTCCCTCAACACAAACACACACACACACACACACACACACACACACACACACATACACAAATCACACATAAGCATGCACATCTTTTTTTGAAAAAGGAAAGAGATGGACATTTTCCATATTGAAAACTGAATGTGTTTCAATCCCATAAAAATGTTAGAGGGATAAGGGAGAAGTTAAGATCAATCCTCTTTTAAATTTACTATATTCTACTTTAATGTCATAACTTCATATAATAGAACTTCCAGTGAATATATTACTTACTCTGGGATTGATAATAAAAATCAACACAACATTCAGGAGAGGTAGTGTGGAGACACAAATTGTATAATACTTCACATCCTCAGCTAGTTACTTTTCCAATATATTTATATGAGTAGATCACACAGAGTCTCCCAAAAGAGGAGGAGATTTACTAATATATACAAAGCAGCTAAGCTCTTCCTTTGTTGGATCTGAATATCTCTTTCTAAAGATGAACTCTATAAACCCACCCATAAACAATAGACTTGGTGGGGGTGGAAGGGAGGAAAGGAGTGTTTTATTTTTCATTCAGTCATCACCAACATTCCATCTGAAATACCTCATCTAAGTCTTCCTTCCACACAACATGGGGAAGACCTAACATTTATAGCTGACTTAAGTCACATGCTCTAAATACCTATGATTGGATTACCTACTTACAAGATTTATACCCTACATTTAGATGTGTTTGGATATATAAATGAATATTTATTTCTACATATATATGTATATATATATGTAGATATATTTATCTATATCTATCTATAAATACATATATGTATAATTATTATATTTTTGAAAAGTCATCCTTAAACTGATGAACTTCTGCTTTTCTTATTTTTTCATGATACTTCCAATCTTAGTTATTCTTGGTATTTAGTTACTTGGCTTATTTCCTGGCATATATAGTTGTGTTTGACAAGTGTCTGCTTAATATCCCAAGGAACCTAGCTCTATTTCCATCATGAGCTGATCTGTCATTTATTAACATTCTCTAATTTTTTGGAGGGAGAAGCCATGAAAGAATAAATGAACAGCTGAAAGCAATTAGGGAATTCAAGTAAGAGCAACTGTCACTGGAAGATCTCAAATGCAACCCAAACCATAGCTGAGAAGATGTCTTATGACTTGAGATGGTGATGGGAAATGACAGAAAAAGGCATGGGTTCTTTATAACTTCCCTGGAGACATAATTAAACTCTTTTGCATGATAAGCATGGAAATAAGATTCTAAGTTGAGTTTCTCATATAAATTTCCCAAAGTACTTCACATTAATGGTTGGTGACATTTCTAAGATTTGTATCAATGTTGAACTGTATCTTCTTTGCATTGGTAAGAATGAGAAATCTCAGTAGGGAAACACTATATTTTAACCAAACTATCTGAATTTATCTTTTTAACACTTCTCACCTGGAAATCAAAAGACTATTTTTGCCTCTCATTGAAAAATTGCCATTTTATGTAACTTAATAGTTTTATGTGAGTCTTTCCTTTGAACACAAGCCCAAGAAAGGAGAAACTACAATGCTATATAAATTAAATTATTGAGTTAGTTTGAAAATTACAGATTTTTCCAGAAATTGTGAACTGATTAAGAAATGAATCCAGAAACAAAGAGAAGTGGAGTCAAGATGGAGGACATAAGTCTGAGATTTTCCTAAAATCCTAAAATTATTCACACTTCTAAACAGATTATGGAATGAAAGAACTAACAAAAGAAGAGGTTGGAGTATTTTCCAGCTTTAAGATATTTGAAAAAGGTTTCAGAAAATGTTGCTTTCCCTAGGAAAAGATGGCACAACACAGGAAATCAAGCTGAGTCTCTCAGTCACACTAGAGTTCTGTGCCAGTAGCCTCTGGATCTCAACTCTGCAGGCAAATGGTACAGCTGGTCAGTTGAGGGCTCCAAAACAAGCATCCCTGAGCCTCTTCAGTTTGCATGATTAGATTGAATAACCCTAGATCAGTAAGCAAGCCACTAGTGTGTAGAAATTCAGTACCAAACATCTCTCCCAACAAAAGAAACTTGGTACAGTATAGCCCAAATGGAGTAAGTCAGAGAAAATATCATTCCAGTAGATAACTAATTTGAAAGTAAGGACTGACAAAACACCATCTCAGAAGAAGAAGAGAAGTACAGTACTATATATAATATGCATATAATATAGTTTATTGTACTACCTTTAAGCCATGATCAAAAGAAAAACCTGGACAACATCTTTCAAGAAATCATTAATAGAAATTGCCCTTATATATCCTATAATATACATATACTACATATAATCCCTTCTGAAAGGGATTACAAATGAGTCTTCATTCGAAAAAGACTTCTTGGAAGAGATAAAAAGTATTTTTTTTAAAAAAGCAGAAAAAATGAGCAAAATACATACGAGACATTCAACAACTAGCAAAAAAAATAAAAAGAAACATTGACTGAAGAATAATATCCTTTAGATAGAAAATCATTTAAGAACACAATGGAGGGCAGCTAGGTGGTGCAGTGGATAGAACACTGGACCTGAAGTCAAAAGGACTGAGTTCAAATCCAGCCTCAAACACTTAATAATTACATAGATATGTGACCTTGGGAAAGTCCCTTAACCCCACTGCTTTGCAAAAACCAAAAATAAACAAATAAACTAACAAATAAATAAATAAAATTTTAAAAAATAGTCTAAAAGAATACAATTGGGCAAATGGACAAAATAAAGGACTCAAAAAATAAGACTGACCAAATACAAAAGGAGATGTAAAGGTTAACTGTAGAAAATAATTCCTTGGAAAATAAAATTGGAGAACTCCAAGCAAATGACTGTATAAAAAAGAAAAATTTACTCCAAAAAACTGAAAAAAATAGAAAAGGTGCAAAATACTTCATTAGGAAACTAGCTGATCTGAAAATAGATCAAGGAGACATAATTTAAGATTTATTATACTATCTTTAAGGCACAATGAAAAGAAGAACCTGGACAATACCTTTCAAGAAATCCTTAAGGGAAACTGCACTTATATCCCTATATCTAGAACAAGAGAATAAAATAACCAGTGAAAGAATTCTTCAGTCACTTTCTGAAAGGGATCTCATAATGTAAATATCATTTTTAACCAAATCCCAGAATAATCCAGTCAAGAAGAATATATTACATGTAGCTAGAAAGAAACAATTATCATACCACACTCAGAATTATTTGGACTTGGCAAAATCAACCTTAAATGATCAAAGAATCTGTAATATGATATTCTGGAGAAATCTTGGATTAAAAAAAATAATTTACTACCCAACAAAATAAAGTATACTCTTTCAGAATAAAAAATGTACATTTAAGGGAAAAAAGTAATTTTCAAATATTTCTGATGAAGAGATAAAAAGAAAATTCAATCTGCAAACATGAAACTAAAGAGTTATATACAAAGGTAATAAGGAGAAATTAAAAAGAAGGCTCTTTAATAGGATTATAGTGATTATGTACCTCATGGCAAGATAACACTTATAACATATGAGATCTGTATCTCTATTAGAAGTAGCACACATAAACAGAAAGTATGGACATAAACTGATTTTAGTGGAATGGCATTAAAAATGCTTAAAAAGTAATTGTACTGGGATCAGAGAAAGGGTGAGGCATGGTGGGATAAATTATCCTAAATGAAGTGGTAAAATGAATCTAGTACATAGGAGGGAAAGAATGAAGGAGTTGAGAATTGGTTGAATCTTACTTTCATTGCATTTGGTTCAAAGAGGGAATCACATATATGTTTAGTTGTGTTTAGAAACTTATCTTACAGAGACTTCCAGCCAAGATGGCAGAGAGAAGACAGGCACTGTGCTAAAGTCTCTGATTTTCCTTCATATATAATATGAAACAAACCTCTTAACAGAAATCCAATTAAAACAAAACAGAATGAGAAGCTAGGAGAAGAACATTTTCTTTGTCTTCTGTGAATGTGGGTGAGCAGGGCACAGAAAGCAGACTTTCCTGGGAGCACAGGACAGGGTGAGACCTGGGGGCCTGAGAGAAGGACTAGTCTGATCAGATGCAGAAGCATGAGCCAATTGAGGAGCAGAGGCATTGGTCCTGGCACTGACTGTCTGGAGTTTACTGGCAGGGCTGGAGGGTAATTTTCCATGTGGGAGAGTTGTGAATTTCTGGGCTCCTCTGCTCTGGAGGAGCTCAGAGTCCATGCCTTCATTTCAGCTGAAGCATCTTCCCAGAACAAACACAATTACAACTCACTCTACCCATCCCTCCAGCTCAGTTATGAGCAGCAGAGCTCCCTCAGCTATGAATAGTGACAGTAATTACCCTGCCCTAGGGCAAAGACCACCATTGTTCAAGGATAAAAGTATTCAGCAGCTACAACCACCACCTCCAAGCCAAGGAAGAGGGCCTCAAATCAAGGTTACTGACACTCCAGAGAAGTCAATAAAACAGCCTACTCACCAGTGCCCACTTGGAGTTACTAAACCTGGGGAGTAAGGCCTCTAGGAATTTCAACACCAAAACTTTGTGAACCAGTCCATCCCCAATACAAGGTCTTAGGAAAATGAAGAGAAGCCAGCAAAAAGGATAGTCCATAGAAAAATTCCTGGAAGGAAAAGACACTAACTCAGAGAGACAAAGAAGCTCTGAGGAGACTATGATCTGGTCTCCAGCACAGAAAGACTTCCTTGAAGAAATCAAGGAGTTTAAAAGTCAACTGGAAAAACTGGAAGTGAAAATTAACACCTTGCAACAAGAAAACAAATCCTTGAAAAATACAATTGGAAAATGCAGAAAGAAAATAATTCTCTCCAAACCTCAATTGGTCAAATGGAAAACTCTTTAAAAATTGATTTGACCAATTGCAAAAGGAGTGGCAAAAGATAAATCAAGAAAATTCTTCTCTAAAAAAAAATGGAGTCTGTGGAAATCAATGACTTCATGAGAAAGCAAGAGTCTTTTAAACAAAACAAAAAAAATCTTAAAAAATAGAAGAAAATGTAAAATACCTCATCAGCAAAACCACTGACCTTGAAAATAGATTCAGAATGGACAACCTGAGAATTATAGGCCTTCCTGAAAACATTCAAGAGAAAAAAAAAGCCTGTGCCTAATATTGAAGGATTTAGTGAAGGAATCCTGCTCTGATATCATGGAACCAGAGGGCAAAATAGTTATTGAAAGAATACATTGATCTGCTCCTGAAAGAGATCCTAAAATGAAAACACCCAGAATGCTGCAGCCAAATTCCAGAACTATCAGATGCAAGAGAAAATCCTGCAATCAGCCAGAAAGAAACAACTTAGATACTAAGGAGTCACAGTAAGAATTACACAGGACCTGGTTGAATCTACATTAAGGGATCAAAGGGCCTGGAATGAGATATTCTAAAGAGCAAGGGAACTTGGAATGCATCCAAGAAAACAACAGCCAACAAACTTAGCCTTCACTTCCAGGGGAAAAGATCGACATTTGATAAAATGGGAGACATCCAATATTTCCTGATGAGAAGACCAGAGTTAAACAGAAAATTTAGGCATCAAATAGGAGGCTCAAAAGACACATGAAGGTAAAAATGGGATAAAGAAAAGAAACTGCTATCCAATAAGATTAAACTGGATATATCCTCACCTGGGAGAAAGATTCTTATAACTTTTGAGAATTATAACACTATTATAGAAAGTATACTTAGCCAGAAGTGATGGACACTCATGACCTTAAAAAAGGAGGACAGTAAGGAGACTGGAGGATGGAAGAGATTGAATGGGGTAAATCTCATTGCACTAAGAGGTAGAAAAGATCTATTGTAATAGAAGTGAAGAAGGAAGGAAGTGAAAACCTCCTAAACATTACTCTCATCAGTTTTGGCTTAAAGTTAACTTATACACACACTCAGTTGTGAAACTTATTTTACCTTTCAAGTAATAAAGGGGAAAAGGGTAAGGGGGAGGGAGAGGGGAGAAAAAGGGAACTAATAGAAGGAAGAGAAGGAAGAAGGAAAAAGAGAAAGGGGAAAAAAAGGCAAGGGGGTTGATATGGGGGGCAGACACAATGAAGGGGGCAATATTCAAAAACAAACACTGGGGAATATGGATAAAGTAAACAGTGGAAAAATACAAAGAGTGGGAAGATAACATAGAGGGCAAAATTATTTTAAGTGGAAAGATACATAGAAAGTAAAGGTAAAAGGTTGAAGCAAAATAGACTTTGCTTCAGCTGAATTGAAAAGAGCAGCAGTAGCAATCCTTATCTCAGACAAAGCAGCTCCAAAAATAAATGGCATTAAAAGAGAGAAGGAAACTATATCCTCCTAAAAGGTACCATAGACAATGAAGAAATTTCTATACTAAATATGTATGCACCCAGGGGTATCGCATCCAAATACTTAGAGAAACTGAAAGAGCTACAGGAAGATATAGACAGCAAAACTCTACTACTGGGAGACTTCAACTTCCAAAATCTCAGATTTAGATAAATCTAATCATAAAATGAACAAGAAGTAAATTAAGGAGTTAAATAGATTATTAGAAAATCTAGATATGATAGACTTATGGAGGAAATTGAATGGGGATAGAAAGGAATACGTATTTTTTTTTCCGCAGTACATGGCACTTAACCAAGAATTGACCATATACTGGATAATAAAATCTAATAATCATTTCCAGAAATGCAGAAACAATGAATACATCTTTCTCAGATCATAATACACTAAAAGTCATATGCAATATTGGGCCAGAGAGATATAGACACAAAACTAATTGGAAACTAAATAACATCATTTTAAAGAATGAGTGCATCAAACAACAAAGTATAGAAAGAATTAATTATTTCATCCTAGTAAATGTAAATAATGATACAACATTCCAAAACATATGGAATACACTCAAGGCAACTGTGAGTAAATATATTATATCTTAAAATACTTATATGAATAAATTAGGGAAAGAGAAATTAATGAACCAAACATGTAACTAAAAATTAGCAAAAGAGCATATTAAAAACCCCATTAACCAAATTAGAAATTCTAAAAATTAACGGAGAATTAATAAATTTGAAAGAAAGAAAACTATTAACTAATAAATAAGACAAAGAGTTGACTTCATGACAATATTTAAAAAATTGATAAACCTCTGGTCAATCTGAGTAAAAAAAAGATAGAAGAAACCCAAATTGCTAATATCATAAATGAAAAAGTTGAACTCACCACCAAAGAGGAGGAAATTAAAGTAATAATTCATATGTTTTGCCCAATTTTATAACAATAAACTTGATATTCTAAGTGCAATTGATGAACATTTACAAAAAAATAAGTTGTCCAGGTTAAATGAAGAGGAAATTAACTACCTGAATAACCCTATCTCAGAAAAAGAAATTCAACAAGCCAAACATTTAAAGAACAATTCATTCCAATTCTATATAAAAATTCTATATAAATAGAAATATATATTGGTTCTAATTCGTTATAAAAATTCCATATGAGACAACTAGGTGGCATAGTGGATAAAGCACAGGCCTTGGAGTCAGGAATACCTGGGTTCAAATCTGGTCTCAGACACTTAATAATTACCTAGCTGTGTGGTCTTCGGCAAGCCACTTAACCCCATTTGCCTTGCAAAAAAAAAACCTAGAACAAAAATTCTATATAAATATTGTATAGAAACTCTGTGGAAAATTAGGTGAAGATGGAAATCTGACTAACTCTTTCCATGACACCACTATGCTGCTCATACCTAAATCAGTAAGAGTTAAAAAAAAGAAAGAATATTATAGACCTAACTCTTTGATGAATATAGATGCAAAAATCTTAAATAAAAATAGCAAAATGATTACAAGTTATCACTAGGATAATACATTATGATCAAGTTGTATTTATCTCAGGAATATAGGGTTAGTTCAATACTAGGAAAACTGTTAGTATAATTAATTATATCAATATCAAACCTATCAATAGATGCTGAAAAAAATTTTTGACAAAATGAACATCCATTCCTACTAAAAACACTAGAGAATATAGGAATAAATGGTTTGTTCCACAGAATAATAAGCAGTATCTACCTGAAACTCTTAACAAGCATTATATCTAAAAGGGATAGGAGAGGCATACTCAATAAGGTCAGGGGTGAAACAAGGATGCCCATTATCACCACTACTATTCAATAGTGTATTAGAAATGTTAGCTTCAGCAATACAAGAATAAGAAGAAATTGATGAAATTAGAAATGGGAAAGAAGAGACAAAACTCTCACTCTTTGCAGATGACATGATGGTATTCCTAGAGAATTCCAGGTTGAAATAATTTTAGCAAATTCACAGGATATTAAAAAACTCCGCATAAATCCTCAAGAATTCTATACATGACTATCAAGATACAGCAGGAAAAGCTAGAAAGAGAAATCCATTCAAAGTAACCTCAGACAATATAAAATACCTGGGATTCTACCTACCAAGGCAGACTCAAAATGTTGAAAACAATTGCAAAATATTTCTCACACAAATAAAATCAATTTAAATAACTGGTCAAAACATCAACTACTCATGGACAGATTGAGCTAATATAGTAAAAATGACAATTCTATCAAAACTAAACTACTTGTTTAATGCCCTACCAATGAAAATTCCAAAAAATTAATGAAAAAAAAGTTGGAAGTAAATTTATATGTAGAAATAAAAATTAAAGAATTTCCAGGATTTAAAAGAAAAAGAGTGAAAAGGAAGGTGGCTTGACATTACAAGATCTAAAATTATGTATAAAGCATCAGTCATCATAACTGTCTGCTATTCGCTAAGAAATAGAGTGGACAATCAGTGGAATAGACTAGGTGCAATAGCAGGAAATGATTACAGTATTCTGCTGTTTGATAAACCCCAAGGGTCCAACTATTGGGATAATCCTAAGCATATGCACGAAAGTATTATGGCACCCTGATTCTTAAAGGAGACAGGAAATAAGTTATAGAATGACAAAGATAATAAAGCTACACTTCTGGGAGACCCCAAATTTCCTCTCTAAGAATTGCATAAGTATTAATACAAAATAAACCTGAATGAAGATAAATAGCTGAATAGAATTTTAGAGAAGTTAGATATGATAGACCTGTAGAGAAAACTGAATTAAGGATAGCAAAGAATAAAATATTTTCTCTGTGATACAAACGATTTCTCTGTGATACAAAAATTGAACATATATCAGTGAAAAAAATTTCACAATCAAAAAAGGCAGAAATATTAAAGGCATCCTTTTCAGATAATGATACAACAAAAATACATGTAATAAAGGACTATTGAAAGGTTGATTAAATATTAATTGAAAGCTATCCTAATTTTAAAGAATGAGTAGGGCATATAAGAAATCATAGAATTAATTAATAATTTTGTTCAATTTGTCCTAGTCAACAGTGAGATGACATGCCAAATTTGTGAAATACAAAGGATTTGTTAGGTGAAATTATATATTTTTAAATGCTTAGATGAATATGATAGAGAAAGAGATGAATGAATTGGGCATGCAACTACAAAATAAGAAAACAGAACAAATTAAAAATTTTCAACTAAATATCAAATTAAAAATTCTCAAATTCAAAGGTGTGATTAATTAAACAATAGCATGAAACTTATTGAACTAATGAATAAAATAAAAAGTTGCTTTTATGAAAAAATAAAATAGATAAACATTTGATTAATCTGATTTAAATAAAAGAAGAAAAAGATCAATTTACCTATACCAAAAATGAAAAATATGAATTCCCAACTAAATCACAGCTATTTTGTTCAACTGTATGCCCATACATTTGACAATAGAAGTGAAATGGATGAATATTGGCAAAAATATAAATTTCCCAGATTAGAAAAGGAAATTAAATGCTTAAATAACTCCTTTTCAATAAAAGAATTGAACAAGTTACCAATGAACTCCTTAAGAAAATGTATCCAAGGTTAGATCGATTCACAATTATATTCTACCAAACATTTAAAAAACAATTAATAAAAATTCTGTAAAGATTATTTGAAAAAACTGGTGAAAGAATTCTGCCTAATTCTTTCTGCAACACCAATATAGTACTGATTCCTAAATTAGAAAAATCCAAAATAGAGAAGGAAAATTATAGGACAATTTTCATAATGAAGCAAATATTTTAATAAAATATTTTCAAAGTGATTTCAAGTTTACAATAAGATCATACACTATACTCAGACAGGATTTTTACCAGGAATACAGGAATGGTTCGATATTAGGGAAACTATGTGCTTAATTGGCTATATCAATAACAAAAATAAAAGAAATTGCTTATATCAGTACTGAAAAAATAACAGACATCATATAATTATTTTAATAGATGCTGAAAAAATCCTTTGAAAAAATTAAGTATTCATTCCAATTAAAAAAATGACAATTCTAACAAAATCCAATTCTTTGTTCAGTTCAATCAAACTACAAAAATATTTTTATATAAAATTAGGGGAAAATGGTAACAAAATTCATCTGGAGGGAAAAAGATATTAAGCATATCAAGAAGTTAATTAAAAATACTGCAAATGAGGGGTGGCTAGGTGACGCAGTGGATATAGCACCAGCCCTGGGGTCAGGAGTCCCTGAGTTCAAATCTGGCCTCAGACACTTAATAATTACCTAGCTGTGTGACCTTGGGCGAGCCGCTTAACCCCATTTGTCTTTCAAAAAACTAAATAAAAAAATAAAAATAAAATAAATTTTAAAATATTTCAAATGAAGGTGGCATAGCTGTACCAAATCTAAAATTGCAGATGACCTGCAGTCATCAAAATTGTTTGTTACTGGCTAAGGAAAAAAAGAAAAAACTAGTGGATTATTAGAATAGATAAAGTAGAAATGAAATAATAGTAGATGACTAGAGTATATCCTGTTTGATAAACCCAAACGTTCTAGTTTCTTGACTAAAACTCACTAATTTAGAACAACTGCTGGGAAAACATGGAAATGAATATGGTAGAAACTAGGCATAAATCAACATCTCACATCCTATGTGAAGATAAGGTTGAAATGAATACATACATTAAAAATAAAACATGACACCATAAGCCAGTTATTAAAAAAATGAATGCTTTATCTCTCATATCTATGACAAGGGGAGGCATTTATAACCAAAAAAGAGATAAAAAACACTATTAATTGCAAAATGAGTAGTTTTGAATAATTAACTTAAATAGTTTTTGCACACATAAACCCAATGCATCCAAGAGTAAAAGAAAATAGCAAAAAATTTTACAAGTGCTTATCCTAAAGAACTCAATTTTTAAATATATAAAAAAACAGAGTGAAATTTGTTAGAATTCAAGTCCTTACTCAATTTGATAAATGATCAAATGACATATACAAATAGTTCTCTGATGCAGAATTGAAAGCTACCTATATTCATATGAAAAAGTGCTCTAAATCATTATTGATCAGACAATTGCAAATTAAAATAACACTTCAGTACCACCTCACACCAATCAGATTGGTCAATCTAACAAAATGAAAGCAATGAATGTTGAAGAGTTATGGGGAATCTGGGACACTAATATATTACTGTTGGAGTAGTAAACTGATCCAAACATTCTGGAGATCACTTTGGAACTATGCCATAGGAGCAATAATATTATTAATACCCTTTGATCCAGCAGCCTATATCCCAAAGAGATTTTTAAAAAGGTACAAAAACGCATATGTACAAAAAATATTCACAGTATCTCTCTTTGTAATGGCCAAGAACTGGAAATTGAGGGGATGCTTGTCATTTGGGGAATGACTGAACAAATTCTGTTATATGAATGAAATGAAATGCTATTGTTCTGTAAGAAATCATGAAGGAACAGACTTCAGAAAATTCTAGAAAACCTTGAATGAACTGAGGCTGAATGAAGTGAGCAGAACCAGAAGAACATTGTCCACATGAATAGCAGTATTGTATGTTGATCAAATATGATGTCCTTAACTCTCCTCAGCAATACAAAATCAAAGATAATTCTAAAGTATTTGAGATGGAAAATACCATCCACATCCAGAGAAAGAGCTATGGAATCTGAATGCTGATGAATGGATACTATTTTCCAATTAAAAATTTGTTTTATGCCTTACTTGTGAAATCTTTTCCTGTTTTTGTTCCCTTTTGTTAGTATTAATTTTTCAAGTAAATAATGTGGAAATGTGTTTAATATAATAATTAATATAAAACCTATATCATATCATTTGTTCTCAAGGGGAGAGGAGAGGGAAAGGAGGAAAAGAGAAAAATATGGAACTTAAAATCTTACAGAAGTGAATGTTGATAACAATCTTTAAATGTATAAGAATAATAAATATATTTAAATTTAAAAGTAAATGAATTCTGTATTCAATTTTTATTTTTACTTATGTGGTAATTCTAAGAGACATAGCTTCTAGATGATTATTAGTTGATTTATTAATAAATAAAACTAGCTAACAACCAACAAATTGTGGGTAAAATTAGAGGAAATCTCTGAAAAACCTTAAATCAGTTTTGTATCATCTCCCAGGGAACTCCCTTCAAAATAACAATTCAACTTTGATTGGTGCATATATAATGTGATACGCTTTGAGCAGTGGAGGATTTTTCTATCTGAACTTCTCTGTATAGTTTTGTGCTTTTATGAAATGAGTCATCTTAAACCCCAATGGATGGAATCCATTAGAAGTAGACATAGAACAGGGGATTTTGTTGGTTTTTCTTTGCAGAGAAAATGAATAGCAAAGGCATTGAAAGCAGCAGGATCTGATTTCAAATCTTACCCTAGACTCTTGGCACTCACTACCTGTGTGACCCTTGGCAAGTCACTTAACCCTTATTGTCTTACATCCAGGGCCCATTCATAGTCTTCTTTGAGAAATTAAGGACAAAATTCAACAAAATAAACAGCACAGGTGCCGTCAACAATTTTTGCTTATCCTATAGACAAAAATAAAAGTGCCTGTCCAGGTAGATACCTTGAGATTAGGATAACATTACCTTCACAGAATCTTAACAAAATTAGGAGGAAATAAATGGATCAGAAATTCATAAGATCAATTATGACTATTACTATCAACTTCTTTTGGTTTCTTTTTCATTGCTAGTGCTTTAGTTCAGACTACTTAGGTGTTTTATCTCAATCATATTCATAATCAAGTTAGTTCTTTGATAACTTAAGTTAGCATTAAATATAAGGATTGAGAAAATAAGCCATGTTTTTGGAGATCAGATTTGCTGCTACTGATATTATACTCTGAATAATGTTTTATCATTCATGGAAGATCAAAGTACAAAGTAACAAAATTGATGAAGTTGTAGACAGCAGGACATAATGATTGAATTGCATTTGTTATATCATTGAATGAATGGTGATTATTGGAACTCTCTAGGAACAAATATGATAAGATGATGAAGTGGTCTTTCCCTGACTAGGAAAAGCATTCTATAATGATTAGCTTATTCTTACTATTTTTTCACCTTTAAATACTTATTCCTTATCATATAATTATCCAAAAACTTTTGTAGTGATGACAGTCATTATAGAAGCATAAATGAAATAATAGTAGGATAGTAGTTCATGGTCACATTTGTTAAATCTTTCAAAATAATGGACACATTAATTTTTGTATATTTCCTTATTAAGTAGATTTATCAAATATTTCTAAATATATAGCTTTATCTACCATTCACTCCTATAAACAAATATGTTTTAAAAGATATTTTTTGAAAAATGATAGAGAGAAACCAGGAACTTATTTAAGTTCTCTTGGTTCTCCTTCAAAAAGAATATTAATCAAGAATCTAAATGGAATCTGGATTAACTCAATTCATAAAAGAAAAGAGTGGAATATTATCTTGCAAAAACTGTCTCTGGTAGAGGAAGAACATGAGCAAGACCAGGGATCAGAGCCCAGGACCCAGATCTAAAAACCAACATGGACAGGGTACAGAGGGGACCAGGTTGTTAGTCAAAGCAGATTTCTAAGGAAGAGATTCTAAGTCCCAGATCAGCAGGGCAAAGACACAGCAGGTCAATGGCAGGGAATACAAAATATGTATGCAAGATCCACTGTTCAGCTGATGTGACTCAGAGGAATGGCCCAGCCCAGTGAGCAAGCTACTAGCATTCTCGATGCTAAAGACTGCCCAATCCACTGAGCAGGCTGCTGCAGTTCTTAATGCAGAAGGTCTGTTTCTGGACAGCCCCAGACCAGAGGGCAGGCCATTAGTGTCCTCAACTTGGAAGGTCTATGAGTAGGCACCTATTCCAACACAAGAAGCTGGGGAAGCAGATCCCAAAATGGGAAGGAAAATTCAGAGAAAATCCAAGCCAATAATTCATGCCAATACCTTTTGAAAAGATGGGTAAAATGGCATATCAAAAGAGAATAGTAGAAAGCACCACACATTAGAGCAACCAGTTGACAGAGTGTATAGAGTACTGGCCCTGAAGTCAGGAGGGTCTCAATTCAAATCTGGTCTCAGATATTTAATATTTACTTTAATATTTACTTGACCTTGGAAAGTCACTTATCCCCATTGCCTTGCAAAAAACACCAAACCAAACCAAAAAAAGTACCACATTTGAAGCCATAGAAAGGAACATGAACTGGTCTCCAGCCACAAAAGACTTTTTGTAAGATCTCAAAAGTCTTTTCAAATTCAAGTAGAAAAAGTGGAGAAAGAAGTGCAAGAAAAATTCAACATCTTGCAAAATGAATGAATACTTGCAAAAATAGAAATTGCTCAAATTAGCAGGAGGCAATTAAGTACTTAGATCACCCCATTTCAAAAAAATAAATTAAACAAGACATCAATAAGCTAAGAAAAATATCTCAAGGACCAGATGGATTCAAAAGTGATTTCTACCAAACATTTAAAGAACAACAAATTCCAATTCTAACCAAACTATTTGAAAAAAGTAGGTGAAGGAGTTCTGCCAAATTCTTTGATGACAACAATAATGTACTGATACTTAAACCAGCAAAAGTCAAAACAGCGAAACAAAATAAGAGACCAATTTTCCCAATGAATATTTTTATTATTATTTTTTTTAGTTTTCGCAAGGCAATAGGGGCTAAGTGGCTTGCCGAAGTCCACACAGCTAGGTAATTATTTAATTTCCGAGGCCAGATTTGAACTCACAAACTCCTGACTCCAGGGCTGGTGTTCTATCCACTGTGCCACCTAGCTGCCCCCCAATGAATATTGTTACAAAAATTTTAAATAAAATTTTAGCAAAAGGATTACATTTAGTTATCATTAGGCTAATACCCTATGATCAGCTAATTTTTATTCCAGGAATACATAAGTTGCTCAATATTAGGAAAACTATCATCATATTTGACTATATCAACAAGAAAATGAACAAAACATAAGTTTATTTCAATGGAAATTGAAAGAGTTGATAAAATATAGAACCTATTCCTATTAAAAGCATTAGAGAATTTAGGAATAAATGGACTTTTCCTCCTAATATATAGTACTATATATATCTAAAACCATCAAAATATTAGATATAATGGGTATAAGCTAGAAACATTGCCAATAAGATCTGGAGTTAAACAAAGATGCACGTTGTCTTAACTACATTAAATATTGTATTACAAATGATATTTTAGCAATAAAAGAGGAAAAGGAAATTGAAGACATTAGAATAGGCACTGAAGAAACAAAACTCTCACTCATTGCAGATTATATGATGCTATATTTTGTGAAAACTAGAAGATTAACTTAAAAGCTTCTTGAAACAATTACCAATTTTATCAGTGTCTTATGTTATAAAATAAACCGATTATCAGCATTTCAGTATATTGCCAAAAAATCACAGATTAAAGTGATGAAAATAGTAATTTCATTTTAAGAAACTAGAAAATATAAAAGATTTGGGAGTCTAATTGTGAAGACAAACTCTCAAACTATGCAAAAAACAGTTACAAAACATTTTTCATGTAAATAAAATCAGATCTAAGTACTTGAACAAATACCAATTGTTCATAGTAAGTCTGAATTGATATAATCAAATTGACAATTCTTCCTAAATTAAATTGTTTAATCAGTGCCATACCAATCAAAATAAAAGTATTTTGAAGAGTTAGAAAAATAATAACAAAATTCTTCTGGAGCAAGAAAAAGTCAGTAATATAGAAAAATAATAACAAAATTCTCCTGGAGCAAGAAAAAGTCAATAATATCAAAGTATTTGATAAAAAATAATGGAAAGGAAGGTGTTTTAAACTATATCAACAGTCATCAAAATTGTTTGATATTGTCCAAGGAATAGAGAAGTGGATCAGAGCTAAATAAGAAGCAATTCTGCAATATATCAAAGAAGTAACCATTTATTCTCTCCTTTTTAGATGGGTAAAATTTGAAATAATTGAAAATTAAATAAAGAATATGACTTCCCATTATATCAGTATATTAATCAATGCATACCATTTGCACAATAAGGATCAGGCCTTGTCAATTTGGCATAGGATCTTGAATGTAGGGATGTTAGAGAATTTGAGGAATTAAAAAAATCTTTTTTTCTGGTAAAGGTGGTCCAGATTCCCAGTCACTTGTGGTTAGGTTTAAACACTGCAGTACAGTTTTCTTAAAACTAAATAATCAAATAAAATTTTCTCAAAAGGCAGATATTGAACTAGTCTGCTAATTGAACATAAAGAGAAATGAACTAGATTCAAAATTGAGTTACAAGATGAAGGTGATGTGATTCACTCAAATGCCCAAATTCCCCAATTCAATTCCTCTCTCCCTGCCCAAGAAGTAATTTTTAATACTTTATTTTTTTAGAATTCAATTTGAAGTATACTTTAACACACACACACACACACACACACACACACACACACACACACACACAGCTTATCACCCACAATAGCTCTTATGTGGTTCTGGGCATGAATTTTCCCAAGAGTCAAGTCAGGTAGACAATTATATCCAAACACAAAAGCTTGGGAAGTGAAAATGTACCAACTTTATTTTTGGAATCTCAGACTTTTTATAGTAAAAACTTATCTCAGAAATGACCAATTAAAGGAGACCCAGTTTTACAAGTTCCTGGGTAATTTTACAATATTTGTTCTTAGAAATCTGCATACTTTTCTATCAAAGAAACCTTTCACAACCACCTCTGAAGCCACAGATTATCATCATAGGTCAGGGTTCACTGGTGAGCCAACGGATCCATACAATGAGCAATAAATCCACACAAATCTTTTTTTTTTTTAGTTTTTGTTTTTTGTAAGGCTAGCGGGGTTAATTGGCTTGCCCAAGGCCACACAGCTAGATAATTATTAAGTGTCTGAGACCAGATTTGAACCCAGGTACTCCTGACTCCAGGGTGGTGCTTTATCCACTATGCCACCTAGCCACCCCCACACAAATCTTTAATGTAAAAAGTCACCAAGTATATGTATATATCACTCCCTGGGACTGGCCCTCTACAGATTCCCCCTTCTTAGGCATGCTTCAGGTGATGTGTTTGGACATCTATGTTTTATCCCAGTGAAAAAAGACATTTAATACAAATGGGTATAATACACAATATCAACAATAATGCAAAGATACCAGGAAGCATGCTCACTAACAGGTTCATAAGAATGGAACTTATTAACAAAGTTAAATAAATTATCAGTGCCTGAGTCCATTTCCATTCTAGGTGCTAATGCAATATCATTAACAATTTTATGCAAATGATCCATATGCGTCTTTGTAGAACCATTATACCCTATTCCATTCAAATAACCTTTGTATTATCCCATGGAATAAGTGAGGTACTATATTTTAAAGGAGTAACTCAAATAGCAGAAAATCTATAATCACATTGCAATTGTCCCTTGTGTTCATTACAGAGGTTTGTAATGCATTAATCAAATGATAAAGATTTTAATTAATTCTCTCCTGAGCATCTTCTGATAATTCTAGGATTTATTTAGCTTCCAATTTTTTCTTTATCCCCTACTTGTATGGAAATAGTCACAGTACTAGCTGCTATATTGGCTGATATGATACACAATTCAACTAACACATCTCTTCTGCCTTATTCTCTTTAATGCTTTTTTCTACAAACTCATCAGCAGGACACATATACCAGCCTTCTACGTTGGTAGGTATTATATCAAATTTCAGTTTTCTTATCATGAAAACAACATCATCATCCTCCACTTCCTTTTTTATACATGCTTGAATAGTGCAATTGTAACATTATAACCACCTTTTTTTCTCTGATAATATTGACATCTTTGAAAGATGCTATCATGAAGGCAATATCTGGTCCTGTGCATGCAGTTGCAGACAATTTATTTTTTTGCATAAGATATTTTGTCCAGCATCTTATTCCATTGTATGGACTTTATCTCATCTATAGCTGCCATAGGCTTCCATATCTCTCAATTAGCTAATCCTATTTCTGGATATATAGTTGGTTTAATATAGCCTGGAATACTCCATGGAACAACTCTATCAGGAGAATTCGACAGTTGTAGCAAAATAGAATCATCATAAATTCTTCTATCTGGGGTATGACAGGCAACCCAGGGTGGGAAAAATTCATTTTTGAAATCCCAAGCATGTAAATTTAAACAAGGAAATTCTGTAGGAAATATCTTTCTTCCTTCAATACTTTCTTCAAATGGAATTCCTGATATTTCTAAGGTCCTAAATGTTCCCATGTTATAAATACTTAGATGAGTTGAATGTTTAGTTTTACTTAATTTAACACATGATTCAATCATACACATTTTACAAAAACATATAGGTGGGGAGCGGCTAGCTGGTGCAGTGGTTAGAGCACCAGCCCTGAAGTCAGGAGTACCTGAGTTCAAATTTGGCCTCAGACACTTAAAAAGTACCTAGCTGTGTGGCCTTGGGCAAGCCACTTAACTGTATTTCCTAGCAAAAAATAAATAAATAAAACCAAAAAAAAAAAAAACACATAGGTGTCATGGTATTTAAACAAGAGAAATTATGCCTAAACTTTCTTCTCAACTTCTCTTCTTTGATATTTCCAGTAGGAACTTTGTTATATCCCAAATAATCTTGATTTTCCCCATTTAATACAATTTCAGCCATACTCTCTCCCCATTGTAGAGTAGTGACCCATGGAGGGTTTTGAACGTAAGTCCAATATTCAATCACTTTTACAGTCCCCAAATTGTTCATGAGTAATGTAAGCATCATAAATTGTCCCATAAGTCCATGATGTATTCTCCTCTCATCTATTCCTTTTCGATTTCTTAAGTGTAAGTTATATATTTTCTGTATTACTTGGTTCAGCTGGTCTGCACGGTCTGATGTTTTTTTTCTGGTACCCAGACAGTTCCTCTATCTGTGGATAAAACAGAAGCATACCTTTCACCCCAGGTTAATAATGGATCCAGTAATTTTCATTGTTGATGCCTTAGGATCCCTCCATGTGAACATGCCCTTCTCTTCATGTTGCATATCCTTAAAAGAAATCTTTTTGCAGGTGTTAATTGTTTATCATTCAATGGCAAAAAAAAATTAATGGTATATAAGGAAAGATTTACTCATCTTGTTTCCCCTTTGTCCCTATATATTCCTCCTTCTCTTGCACTTCCAGAAATCTCTTAAGATCTTTATGTTGTCATTCTACTAAAGATTGACCAGTTGGGTAATAGGGAACACCAGTAATATGCTTTATATTGTAATATAGGCAGCATTGTTTAAATGCCATAGAAGTATATCCAGGGCCATCATCTGTTTTTTTGTGGATTTTGGTATCCCTACAATAAATGATCAATCACACCTTGTGTAGCCTCTGAACTATGTGCTGTTGTCATTGCACATGAACCAAATGTATCTATAGTAACATGAATGAATTTCATTTTTCCAAAAGATGTATAAGAGTTACATCCATCTGCCACAATTCATTAGGAACTTGGCTTCTAGGATTCTTAGAATTTGGAGGGGTAGTTAAATATGGAATGCATAGTCGATAGGATGTCACTATATTCCTTGCTTTCTCTCTGGTGATTTTAAATTCTTTCCTTAATAAAGAGGCATTCTAGTGAAATTTTTTGTGACACTGCTTAGCTTGCTGTTCTATTAAGCTTATAAGAAGTAGAAGGTTTTATTGATCAGCCCTATTATTGCCTTCATATGTAGGCCCAGGCAATTCAGTGTGTATATATCTATATCTATATATATATATCTATATATAGCTATATATATATATATATTCAATAAAAAATTATATCTATTGCTTATAACTGCTTGTAACTCTTTAAAGACTTGATATATTTTTTATCTGTGCCATGTTTCTATGTATCTGACCACATGATAACTATACTTATATGTAAAATAAGTTAAGGGTTTGTAGCTGTTCTATTAATACCATTAATTAGGCATGTAATTAATTATTTTGTTTTGATTAAAAAATTAATTTTTTTAAATTGCATTTATTCTTGCGCCTACAGGTATAGAATAAGTTCCATCACGTTGTTTAAAAATTTCAGGAAAGCTAGATTGTCATAACTTCAGATATTTTCCCTTATTACCTTCATAGAGCAATCAATCATTAACTCCAGGCTTTGACATCATTACAGTAAAATAGTTCATATTGATAATACTAGATCACATAACTTTTCAACATCTTGCTCCTCAGTACATTACCTAACTATGGGTCACATAATTTTCAATCTCCAAATCATTTTTAAAGCCTCTCATATTTATTCAGTATTATTAGAAATAATTGCAGTTAAGCTATAACTTCCCAATTTCTTATACAACCTTCTTCTAAGGTTACCATTTTGGCTTTTTAAAAATTAAACATTAAATTCTTAACCTACATGAAACATGTTTCCATGCTGAAATCTCATTCTCTTAAAGTTAACCTTATAACTAAATATCTCTTACAAATAAATTTCTTTCACATCTTTGTTTGATAAGCTTATTTTCCTCTTGTTCAAATACACTCCTATTTTCAAATAGAAAATAAGATTCTCTATGAATTAAATTTTACATATAATAATTTCAAAAAATCCAGTGGTTTTGTGTGTGTATATATATATATATATATATATATATATATATATATATATATGTACATATATATATATATATATATATGTAATTTCAAATAATTCAATGTGAAATTCCAGGGTTACAGGATACATATATAATTTCTTCTTTTTAAATAACAGATAGCAAATAACTTACTTTGATCTTACTAGATGCAAGAGCACAGCTTTTCACAATCTTTGAGCCAAATGACTTTGAGAAATATAACCTTTTTGGCAAGGTATTCTCCAGTTTTCTCATAACAAATGTTCATAAAGGTGATGGATGATACTTCAGTTCATCCATTGCTAGCTACTGTAACATAATATTAAAATTTCAAAAAATTGTCTGAATCTGTTCTTATACAAAGTTTACTAATTATACATACCACATTTCAATTTAATGTATATTCCCTTTATTCCCTAAAATTCTGTAGTACATAAAAATTTCTTGAGAACAGATGTTTCTAAAATCCCTTTTCATGATTACAGGATTTTCTATATAGTTCTCTTAATAATCTTATAAATTCCAAACTCATATTCAAAATTAGCCTTCTTATCTGTATCAGTGCTATTCTAACTTCTCAGTGCTCTAACTTAAAAGAGCTTTTTATCCTCACTGACAAAATGATGTTCTGGGAATTGGAGATTCTTCACATTTTGAGATATCAAGGTAGTAGGCACTAATTATTTACCTTTACTGTTTATCATACCTTGCTCATCCCCCAATTTCGTTTATTATATATATATATATATATATATATATATATATATGTATGTATGTATGTATATTATCATGGTAATTAAGAGCAGTAATTTGCCAAATCAGTATCAGACTAGAAAAGATACACTAGAAAATAAGAGAAAATAATAGAACCCTTTCTCCTCCAAAAACAACATGATTCTCAGGAAAAATCTCCTTTTTTGGTGCCAATCATGAGTTTTGGATAAAAAGATCTAACTTTGAAAAGAGAGAATGGAAAGAAGATTGGCCAATCAGAACACAGAGAACAGCAGGCCTGAGAGAGAGCTGAGAGCTTCTCTCTGCCTGTATTTCAAAGCAAACACATATAGACACATAAATGTAGTCAGAGCATTTAGAACCAGAGAGGTCCCCAAAATCCGGGAAACCCCACTCTGCTCTCACACTAGAGGGTCCCTTTAAACATTATACAAAGACAACAAACAACATAATAACACCACCAAATATGACAAATCTTCCAAGAAACCAGAGAAAAAATGCAGAGAACCTTCCATTTTTAAGTATACATTTTTTCCATTCATAGGTTTTGATATCTAACATTACTTTATTTTAACTATAACTTTAACCTTTGAGAAGGCAAACAGTCACTCAAAATTCCCTCAGCCTAATTGAAATATCCCCTGTCCCCTATCAGCTTAGTTGTAAACCAAATAACTTCAACAGCCCTAAATCTTTTCTGGGAGGGTAATCTCTTTTTTTTTTTAAATCCTCAATCATCCCATTATTTTTTGTAATAATCAAATTACCGATTTCAAAATGAACCTGATTATCTTGTCTTTTGGAAATTAAACAGCATTTTAAAAAAAATTAACATTTTACTTTATTTTATCAAGTCTTCTTGAAACAATTCTCTCTCTCTCTCTCTCGCTCTCATCTAATTCTTTTTTCTTTTTTTCCTTTAGTTTTTGCAAGGCAATGGGGTTAAGTGGCTTGCCCAAGGCCACACAGCTAGGTAATTATTAAGTGTCTCAGGCCGGATTTGAACTCAGGTACTCCAGACTCCAGGGCCGGTGCCACCCCCTAATGCTTTTTTTTTTCTTAATTCCTCTCTCTCAGTTAACTTCAAGATCTAGATAAGCGAACCATGAGCAAACAAGCTGTCTGATCTCTCACTCCCATTGCCTCTTTCTTTTTCAGTCAATTTTAACCATGCCTGGTCATGTGCCTGTAAACTATACTAAATTTGATTATTTACTTCTGCCCATGGACCAGTGCTAGAGAGCATTTCAAATGTTAGTCTTAACCCTGCTGCTTCACTTTTAGCCTGACTAGTATAATTCTCAAAAAATTCAATTTTCCATATTAAGTAATCTCCTGGTATGAGAGTAGTGTTTGCTATCATGGTCCAATCTTCTGGGGCTAATATTTGTCTACCTAATATTTCTATTTTATTCATGACATATGGACTTGTTACTGATTGTAATTCTCTAAATGTTTTAAAAATCTAAATTATAGTATTCTGTCAAAACAATCCCCGGAATCCTTGGATCAGATTTTTCAAGCAGGGGAAAAGAGAACAATAACTCTTTCATGTCCCATGGAATCTTCTCTCCTTTATCTATTGTTTTTAGAGTGGCTATTTGAACAATATTCATATGCCCCTTATCTTTGATAACATTTTCTTCTTTAGACCATAAAAGAGCAGAAGGTGGGTTATTAAAGTTAGGAGGAGATGAAGCTGGCTGGGGAGCCACCACCTCCAGAAGCCCAGGAGCAGCAGCCACTGTGGCAGCCTGAGCAGGTGGGGCTCGGCATCCCAGAGACGCTCCAGTACAAGTTCCTAAAGCTGGAGCCAGGAGTAGGTTTCTCCTGGGAAGGTATGTCTCTAAGGCCTTGGTCTCCACAACTCACCTTTCACCCCGATACAGACACGGGTCTGGAGGTGGTGCTGGAGGTAAAAGCCACCGCTCTTTTTTACTCTTATCTTCCTGCTGAATAGTTTGAACATCTACATCAACTTTTAATATACTCTGAGTCAAAGGAACATCTCCAAGTGGAGTCAGGCAGATTTTTAAAATATTACCCAATGATAAGAGTCCTATAGGAAATGCCTCCTGATCTTCCTGTTTAAAATGTTCACTCATCTGTTTCCCCACAGTTTCCCACTTTTCAATACTTAATACTCCTTTGGAAACCAAGGACAATATTTATGTATCCATTCACTAAATTCTTCCATTTGTTTTGTTGTTATTAACAAGCCTCTTTCTTTAACTATCTCCCTTAGCACTTTCAAATATTGTCTTCTATCCTTAGACTGTCCCTGTCCCATTTTAATGCTCTCTGCTTTAGACCTGATGAAAAGATTATTTACATTGATTGCCTGCTGTCCCTTTATAAGCACTATTTTGATCTGCAGGTGTCCAGACTTTGTCTTTCCTTTCAAGATTGATTCCCCTCCAAGTCCAACTGTCCATCCATCAGTCTGTCCATCTGTAAGTCCGTCCATCTGTCAGTTCCTGTTCAGGCACCAGCTATCATCTGCAATAGCTCCACTGTGGGTCTGGACTTAATTTCTGAGAGTCAGGTTGGGTAGACATATCCAAACAAAAAAGGTTGGGAAGTGAAAATCTACCAACAGTATTTTTGGAAACTCAGACTTTTTATAGCAAAAACTTATCTCAGGAATGACCGCTTAAATGAGACCCAGTTTTACAAGTTCCTGGGTAAATTTACAATATTTGTTCTTAGAAATCTGTATATTTCTCTATCAAAGAAATCTTTTACAACTACCTCCAGAACCACAGATTATCCTAGGTCAGAATTCACTGGTGAACCAATGGATCCATACAATGAGCAATAGTCCACACATATCTTTGATGGAAAAAGTCACCAAGTATATGTGAATATCACTCCCTGGGGTTGGCTCTCTATAACACCTTAATGCAAAACACCAAGACACGTAGAATTCAAAGGCAAAGAGAACCATTTAGTTCTGGTGACTGATCCTGTAGTCAAGTAAATCAGGAGGAGTGTTCCTATCATGGAATAAATTAGACTGCAGAACAAATTTTAGAAGGCTCAGTAAATGAACTAAATTGAGAGGAAAACTGTGAATGACACCACGGTAACTAAGAAAAATTTGACAAAAATATATTGAACAAAAGATAAATATTGAAATAATCATAAATGTTAGCTAATATCAACATTCTCTGTGTCCTAGTAAGTCATTTACAATGTTCATGTAATAATCACATTTTATCCTGAATTTCAAGTGTCCCTTCTGATTCCTGGAAATATTGTGGACATTCTGGAATAGATGCTACTCTCAGAAAGGTCTAAAGAGCATTCTACTTCTTTGACTCAATGACTTGTAGTTAATCCTAGGAAATTCTGATAAAAATCTGTCAGTAATAAGACAATACAATTTAGTACAATTTCTCAAATTTGGCTTTCCAATAATTAGTTCATGCGGTTAAATAAAAACAGAAACCTTATTGTAACTCTGATCCTATTTGAATTATCAAATGAACATCAAATCAAGAACTTGTATTTCTTCTGAGACTTTGGAGAATTTCAGTTTTTACATACCACTAGCTATTTTTTTCTTTATGAAACTTTACATAAAATTCTTTTTAAAAAATCAAGAAATTATAGCTTGTAAATGATCTCTTCTGTCTTTTAAGATGACCAGACAGATACTTTAAATGGGAATTTTTTTTTCCTTTTTTGTACAGCTATCAATAAGGTTTTATAAGTTAAATCTTTGTCCAATTTTGAAAAATTTTTACTAAAATATTCTGTCTGAATTTCCTCATTTGAAAGCTAATCATATATATATATATATATTTATACAAAAATGTATATATATAATATATCATATAAAACAGTTTCATCCTATGACTTACTCAAAATTTACAGCTTTGTCTTATTTTCTATAATTCTTTCTTTGTTTTAAAATAGTATTTATTTATGGCAATGGGCTTAAGTGACTTGTCCAAGGTCATGACACAGCTAAAAAATTATTAAGTTTCTGAGTCTGGTTTTGAATTCAGGTCCTCATAACTCCAAGGCAAGTGCTCTATCTACTGTGCCACTTAGCTCTCCATAATTATTTTTTTGAAGGATATTCAATGAAATAAGGAACTTTCAAACTTTCCTGTTGAAATGATCATGGCTGAACAAAAAGGTCTTCAAATACAAGACTCAGGTGAAGGATTGAGAGGGTGAAAATAAAGAGCAAATCATGAGGGACTTAATGATTTTGAAGTGCTTATAATCCTAAATGGGAGATAATACTATCTCATATTAATCTTATCACTTATTAGGACAGTTGGAAAGACCATATATGGTCAAGGTACAAGTTGGAGATGAATTTGAAGGTATAATTTATTAAAATATTGAGTTGATGAAGGAGAAAGGAATGCACTGGGAGAAAGGGAAAGGAGAGATACAATGGGTTAAATTATTTCACATAAAAAAGGCAAGAAAAAAGCTTTTTCAATGGACAGGAAGAGGGGGAAGGTGAAGGGAGTGAGTGATCCTTGGTGTAATCAGACACTCAATTGGGTATAGAAATTTATCTTACCCCAGAGGAAAGTAGGAGAGAAAAAGAATATGGAGAAAGGGGACAGGCAAAGAGAAATGGGGCAGAGGTTATAGAAGAGGAGGTAGATTATGGGAGAGGATAGTCAGATGCAAAACTCTTTTAAGGAGGGACAGGATAAAAGGAAAAGTACAAAAAATATTTAAGCAATTACTCTGATGGTCTTATGATTAAACAGTGCTATCCATCCCAAAGTCAGAGCTGATGCTATCTGAATACAGACTGAAGCATGCATTCCCCCCCAACATTTTATTTTTCTTGACGTTTCTCTTCCTTTGTTTTTTGGGAGTTAAGTTCACTTTTATAACAAGACTATTTTAATAATGTTTTTCATGACTACACATTTTTAATTTATTCTAAGTAACTTGCTTTCTCTATGGGATGAAAGGAAAGAATTTGAAACTCAAGGTTTTGGATGTAAATGTTGAAGTTTTCTTTTTTCCTATAGCAGGGGAAAAACTTTAAAGACAAAATAAACTAAATAGGCACATTATTTCATTATAAAAGGTGATATCATATGTCTGTTAGGAAAGCAAGGAAAAGTTTATCTCTCAGATCTATGGGGAGGAAAATAAATTATGTCCATATAAAAGATAAAGAAAATTTTGATTGTATTAAATAAAAAAAATATTGCACAAAGTCTTTGCAATAAAAATTAGAAGGAAAACAGAAAGCCTGGAAAGTATTTTAATAATGATCTCATTTCACAAACACATAGAGACTTGAGTAAAATTTATAAGAATACAAGCCCTTTTTAATTGATAAATGGTTAAATTATATGAACAGGTAGTTTTCAGATGAAGAAATCAAAGTTTTCTACAGTCACAAGAGAAAATGCTCTAAGTCACTACTTATTAGAGAAATTATATTAAAACAACTCTGAGGTATCATCTCACATTTATCAAATTAGCTTAAATGAGAGAAAAGAATAATAAAAATTTTGGAGGAATGTGGAAAAACTGGGACATTAATGCCTTATTGGTGGAGATGTGAACTGATCCAGCCATTTTGGAGATCAATTAGCAACTATACTCAAAGGTCATATGTGTCTGCTTTGATAGAACAATACCATTATTAGGTCTGTATCTCAAAAAATTTGAAAGAAATAGCAAAAGAAAAGGATCAATGTATGCAAAAATATGTATTGTAGTTCTTTTAGATTTAACATTAAATTGGAAATTTATGTAATGTCTATCTATTGTGGATGATTGAACAAGTTATTGTATTTAAATGCAATGGAATACTATTGTCCTATAAGAAATGATGAGCAGGCAGAATTCAGAAAATCCTTGGAAGACTTACATGAACTGAAGCTTTGAAAAGTGAGAACTAGAACATTGTACCCATTTAAAAATTTTTTACTTTTCCCAATTATTTGTAATGATAGTTTTTAACATTCATTGTTTTTGAGTGCCACATTTTTCTACTTCCTTCCCTTCCATCCCCCTTTTCTATGTTAGTTAGTAATCTGATATAGCTCATATTTAACATAGTTCCATATTAGTCATGATGTTAAGGAAAAATCAGAACAAAGAAACAAAAATACATGAGAAAGAAAAGAAAATCATTAGCAAATTTTGAAAAGTGAAAAACATTTGCCTTGGTCTGCATTCAAATTCCATGTTTCTTTCTCCAAATGTGGATGGCATTTTCCATCACAAGTCCTTCTGAACTGTCTTTGATCTACTGAGAGAAGCTATATCCATTTTAGTTGCTCATCATATAATGTTGCTATTAATGTGTATAACATTCTGCTGGTTCTGCTCACTTCGTTCAACATGAATTTTTGGAATTTTCTCAGGTTTTTCTGAAATCCACTTACCTGTTCATGATTTCTTAAACAATAATAATATTCCATCAAAATTATGTACAATAATTTTTAACAATACAGTGATGAAAAGTAATGGAAAATGTTTTGTGATGGAAAATGACATCCACATCTAAAGAAAGAACTCTGAGTCTGAGAGCTTATCAAAGCATGTATTTTCACTTTTTAAATTTTTTTGAGGGGAATTCTTTTTGTTCTGATTTTTATTTTGTAATATGACTAATAAAAAATTTGTTTAGCATGGTAAGATATGCAAACCTTTGATCAGAATGCCTTATCTCTTGGGGAGGCAGTAGAGAAAGAAGAGAGAAAAATTTGAAATTCAAAATGTTATAGAAATCAATTTTGAAATCTATCTTTACATGGAATTTTGAAAAATAAAATATTATTTCCAGAAAAAAAGAAACCTGTAATCAATGCTGTAGAATTTACAACGCTTTTTTAAAGAAATAATTATAGTGATACATAATGAGCTCTAAATCTGATTTTGATCACTGTTGAGGGATTATAAATCACAGAAGCAAAGTTAGAATATTCAAAAAAAACAAACAAAGAAGTAAAATGGAATGGAAAAGATCAGAGAAGACTGTGAGAGTAGCTGTTCACAGGACTGAGACAGCAGAGAACAGAATAGAGCAGGTGATGAACCTGAGAAGTTGACAAAAGCTAGGACCGTATGACTTCTGATATAAAAAGATGATCTGAGTGGAGGATTACTCTTTCATTTGAAAGAGTTTATTGAAGGAAAATTATTTGTTGGTATGGATTAACAATTGGTTGGGAGAAAGACTGTGTTTTCATTAATGCAATATAGATAGCTCCTACATTGCCCTCTACTGCTGCCTCTGGATCAAGGGTGGAATGTGTAACAAAGAGTATAGAAGTGAGACTTCTTTTTTTAGATGCCAGGAAGGAACAGAAATGTTATTTTTCATGGAAGAAAAACTTACCACATTGTAACTTAACTTGACAGTTCCCTGGTTAAAGACTAATGCTAGTTAAAAGATGTTATGTTCCTTTAACTTTCCAAGAGAAGCAGTTTCATAAATCTGGACTGCTGACAGGCTGAGAAGAGATATTTTTGATGTGTTTTTAGATATTTCTTAATGTTTTATATATATATATATATATATATCACCTTGCATTATAAACCCAAACATTGCCTTCAACAGGCACTAACTGTCATGAAATGAAGCTTCCATAAATGTACTGGCACTCAATCTTCCACAGAATATCATTTAACTTAGTGAGATGACCCAGGTTTATAGGTAAAATTAAGTATTGATTACTTTAGGTTTTGCTTCCTAATATAAAAAGTGGTTCAATTGTTCACACTTTGAATTCTTGTGTAATAAATTGTGCTTATGGTATTCAAGCTAAGTGTTATTGATATTACTTCTGGAGTCAAGATTCCAGAAAGAAGCAATGGATTTTCTTAAGCTCTCAGTTCTTAAACAAACAACATTAATCAGGTCTCTAAATGCATTCTGGTACAATACTACCCACAAAAGAACTGAGTAGAGCATTTTCCAGCAAGGTCTGTCTCAGATAGGGAAGACCTATTCACTGGTGGGGCATGAAAATGACAGACAGAGATTTTCAGTCACAGGAGAGATTTGGACTGGAGGCCCAGTGTTCAGTAGGTTCATGGCACAGCAAGCCAGCTGGGAAGGCACCAATATAAATACCCTGGTGCAATTGGTCTAGACATAAAGTTCTTAGCATTCCTAACCCAAAAGGTCTCTATCCACTGAACAATTTGTTGACATTTTCAACTCAAATGACCCAACCTATTGATCAAGACTCTAATCTTCCTAATGCAGAAAGTATGAAAGTGGGCCCCTGCTCCACATAAAAACTTGGAACAGTAACCAAACAAAATTCAAGGTAAGTGAGAAAAATAACAGAAAGTCTGATTATAGAAAACATCATCTCAGAAGAGAATGAAAGGAAAAAATTCTACATATGTAGCTATAAAAGAGAATTTAATTGGTTTCCAGACCAAAAAATCTTCAAGGTAGAGCTCAAATAGAAGTTTTTGAAATAAATAGAATTGGGAAAAGAAATGCAAAAGAAATTCAGCTTCTTGCAAAAGTAAGCACAAAAACTGGCTGAAGAAAATAAATCCTTTAAAAAATTTAATTGATTGAAAAAGAAAATAATTCCTTCCAAAATAATGTGGACAATTGGAAAAAATAGCATTTACTTTAAAAATAAAATTGGCCAAATGGAAAAGAAGATGCACAACCTAACTGAAGAAAATAATTACTTGAAAGATAGTTATGGGACAAGTGCAGGCAAATGACTCTATGAAACATCAAGAATAAGTCAAGTAAAATTATGCAAAAATATATCATTGGAAAAACACTTGACCATAAAACTAGATACAGGAGAGATACTTTAAGATTTATTGGACTACCTCAAAGAAAGAGCCGGAACAACACCTTTCAAGAAATCATCAAGGAAAATTGCCCTGATATCCTAGAAAAAGAGGGGAGAATCATCTTTGAAAAATCCAATGACCTCCTGAAAGGGTTGCCAAAATGAAAACACCAAAGAATATTATGGACAAATTCCAGAATCATCTAGTCATGGAGAAAATCCAACACGCAGTCAGAAAGAAGCAATTCAAATACCAAGGAGCCCTAGTTAGGATTACACTGAATTAAAGAATAAAGAGCCTGGTACATGGTATGCTTGAGGGAGTTTGGATTACAACAAAGAATAGACTACCCAAAAAGAATTGAGATTACCTTTTTTGTGGGAAAAGATTAGACATTTCTCAAAATAGGTGACTTTCAAATTTTCCTGATGGAAAAAATCAAAGCTGAACAGAAAATTTGATCTTCAAACATAAGATTCAAGAGAAATATAAAAAGGTAAACAGAGGAAAAGAAAGAGTATACTATTACTAAGATTAAATAGGTTACAGGCCTCTATGGGAAGCTGAAGCTTATAACCACTGAGAATTGTATGGACATAAATTGATACTGATGGGATGAGTTAAAAAAATTAGTACATTAACTAAGGGATTGTACTGGGATGGTAGGAAAAAGAGACAAAATGGAATACATTACATTACATGAAAAAGTGAAAATGACATAAAGGGATTGAAGGAAGGGTATAAGAATTGCCTGAATCTTACTTTCATTACATTTTTCTCAAAGAAGGGATAACAGAAATTCAGCTGCATTTAGGAATTTTTCTTAACCCTCAGGCAAAAGGAAAGGCAAGCACAAAGGGGAAAAGGAACTAATAAAAGACAGGGAAGAATGAAAATCAAAAATCAAAGGGGAAAGGGAAAAAAGGGAGGGACTGATATATGGCAGCAGATTTAGGAAGGAAATATTCAGAAGCAATATGTTGGTGAGGACAGATGGTGAAAAAAAAAAGAAAGAAACAAAGGGAAGGGAAGTAGGATGAAGGGTAGTAAGAATTAATAATTATAATTGTGAATGTGAATGGAAAGAACTCTCCCATTAAACAGAAGCACATAAAGTAGAATGAAACCAAGAATCCTATAACTTACTGCTTTCTTGTTGTTTCTATTTTTACTTTTCAAAGTACTTTTATAAGACACTTCGTGGAGTGACTAGGTAAGACTTTTTTTTCTTTTTGAGAAAGATTTTAATTATTTTGAATTTAAAATTTTTCCTCTAATCTTGCTTTCCTCAACCCATTCCAGCCCACTTCCCACAGAAGACAGTTTCTTAATCTTTACATTGTTTCTATGATATACATCGATCTAAGTTGAATGTGATGAGAGAGAAATCATATGCTTAAGAAAAACATAAATTATAAGAGAGCAAAATTACATGATAAGATAACTTTTTTTAATTAAAGGTAGTAGTCTTTGGTCTTTGTTGGAACTCCATAATTATTTCTCTGGATACAGATGATATTCTCCATTGCAAATAGCCCCAAATTGTGACTGCTGCACTGATGGAGTTAACAAGTCCATTAAGTTTGATCATTACCCTCATATTGCTGTTAGAGTGTCCAATTTTCTTCTGGCTATGCTTATTTCCCTCAGCATCAGTTCATGGAAATCTGTACAGGCTTCCCTGAATTCCTGTCACTCCTGATCTAGACCATAATAGTGTCCCATCACATACATATACCACAGTTGGTTAAGCCACTGTCCAACTGAAGAACATTCATTAATTTCCAATTCGTTGCAAACACAAACAGGGTTGCTATGAATATTTTTGTACAAGTAAAGTTTTTACCAATCTTCATAATCTCTTCAGGATATAGACTCAGTAGGGGTATTTTGGATCAAAGGGTATGCCCATTGTTGTTGCCCTTTGGGTTTAATTTCAAATTACTCTCCAGAAAGGTTAAGTGAGTTCACAGATACACTGACAATGTATTAGTGTCCCAGATTACCCACATCCCTTCCAACATTGATCATTGTCCTTTCTGGTCATATTGACCAGAGTGAAAGATCTGAGGTGGTACCTCAAAGATGCTTTGATTTGGATTTCTCTAATAAGTGGTGATTTAGAATAATTTTTCATATGACTCTGGATAACTTTGATTTCCTCACCTGTAAACTACCTTTGCATATTCTTTGACCATTTGACAATTGGAGAATAGCTTTTTTTTCGTCTTTTGTTAATTTTAGAAAGGTTTTATTTATTTTCAGTTTTATAATTTTGCCCCAATCTTGCTTCCCTCCCCCCCACCCCATTTCCATAGTATGCTTTGATCTAAGTTGGATGTGATGAGAGACAAATCATATCCTTAAGGAAGAACCATACAGTATGAGATATAGCAGAATTACATAATAAAACCATTATTTTTTAGTTTTTGCAAGACAATGGGGGTTAAGTGTCTTGCCCAAGGCCAGACAGCTAGCTAATTTTTAAGTGACTAAGACCAGATTTGAACTCAGGTACTCCCGACTCCAGGTGCAGTGCTCTTTCCACTGTGTCACCTAACCGCCCCAAGACAATTTTTTTATAATTAAATTAAAGTTACATATAAAGTTACTGCTATTTGCAAAATTCTTTCTCAGGATACAGATGGGATTCTCCATCTCAAATATCCCAAAATTGTGTCTGATTGTTGTCCTGTTGCAAGTCCATTAAGGTTGATCATCATTCCCATGTTGCTGTTAGGGTGCACAACATCCTTCTAGTTCTGCTCATCTCACTCAGCATCAGTTCACACAAATACTTCCAGGCTTCCCTGAATTCCCTTTCCTCCTGATTTCTAATAGAACATAATAAATAAATATAACATAAGCCACAGTTTGTAAAGTCATTCCCCAAGTGAAGGACATTTACTTGATTTCTAATTCTTTGCCACACCACAAAGAGAGCTGCTATTAATATTTTTTGTACAGGTGATGTTTTTACCCTTTTTCATCATCTCTTCTGGGTATAGACCCAGTAGTGGTATTGCTGGATCAAAGGGTATACACATTTTTATTGCCTTTTGGGCACAATTCCAAATTGCTCTCCAGAAAGGTTGGATGAGTTCATAGATCCACCAACAATGTCACAAATTTCCCACATCCCTTCCAACACAGAACATTGTCCTTTCTGGTCATAAGGGCCAGTCTTAGAGGTGTGAGGTTGTTTCTCAGAGATGCTTTAATTTGCATTTCTCAAATAAGTAATGATTTGGAGCAATTTTTCATATGACTATAGATTGCTTTGATTTCCTCATATGTAAATTGCCTTTGAATATCCTTTGACCATTTGTCAATTGGAGGATGGTTTGTCTTTTTTTTAGAAAAATTTAACTCAGTTCTCTATATTTTAGAGATGAGTCCTTTGTCATAAACAATAGTCATAAAAATTGTTTGCCCATTTACTACATTTCTTTTGATCATGGTTACAGTGCTTTTGTCCGTACAAAAGCTTTTTAATTTAATGAAATCAAATTTAGCTAGTTTGTTTTTAATGATGTTCTCCCTCTCTTCCTTGGTCGTGAACTGTGTCCCTTTCCATAGATCTGACAGGTAAATTATTCCTTGATCTACTAGATTGCTTATAATATTGTATTTTATGTCTAAATCTTTTATCTATTCTGACCTTATCTTGGTATAGGGTTTCAGGTGGTCAAATCCAAGTTTCTGAAATACTAACTTCCAATTTTCTTCATAATTTTTTTTTCGAGAGAGAGAATTTTTATCCCAATAGCCAGAGTCTTTGGGTTTATCAAACAGCATATTACTGTAATCATTTCCTGCTCTTTCACCTAGTCTATTCCACTGATTCAACACTCTATTTCTTAGCCAATACCAGACAGTTTCGATGACTAATGCTTTATAATATAATTTTAGATCTAGTAGGGCTAAATCACCTTTGTGCTTTTTTTTCATTAAATTCCTGAAGATTTTTGACATTTTATTTCTCCATATGAATTTAATTACAATTTTTTCTAACTCATTAAAGTAATTTTATGGAATTTTGATTGGTAGGGCACTAAATAAGTAGTTTAATTTTGGTTGAATTGTCATTTTTATTATATTTACTTGGCCTATCTATGGGCAGTTATTTAAGTCTGATTTTATTTCTGTGAGAAGTGTTTTGTAATTGTTTTCAAAAAGTTTCCAAGTCTGCCTTGGCAGGTAGACTCCCAGGTATTTTATATTGTCTGAGGTAACTTTGAATGGAATTTCTCTTTCTAGCTCTCTCTACTGTATGTCGCTACTCATATATAGAAATGTTAAGGATTTATGAGGATTTATTTTATATCCTGAAACTTTGCTAAAGTTGCTAATTATTTCTAATAGGTTTTTAGATGATTTTGGGAGATTCTCCAGGTAAACCATTATGTCATCTGCAAAAAAGTGAGAGTTTTGTCTCTTTTTTCCCAATTCTAATCCCTTCAATTTCTTTTTCTTCTCTTATTGCTGAAGTTAGCATTTCTAATACAATATTGAATAGAAGTGGTGATAATGGGCATCCTTGCTTGTCCCTGGATCTTATTGGGAATTACTCTAGCCTATCCCCATTCAATATAATGCTTGTTCATGGTTTCAGATAGATATTGCCTATTAGTCTGAGGAACAATCCATTTATTCCTACACTCTCTCGTGTTTTTAGTAGAAATGGGTGCTATATTTTGCCAAAAGATTTTTCAGTATCTATAGATATGATCATTTGATCTCTTACAGGTTTGTCATTGATATAATTAATTATACTAACACTTTTCCTAATACTGAACCAACCCTGCATTCCCGGGATAAATCCTACTTGATCATAATATAAATTGTGATAGTTTGCGATAACTTGTAATAGTTTTGCTAAGATTTTATTTAAGATTTTAGCAACCATGTTTATCAGGGAGACAGGTCTATAATTTTCTTTCTCTGTTTGAACTCTTCCTGGTTTAGGTATCAGCAGCATATTGGTGTCATAGAAAGTGTGAAGCAGAGATCTGTCTTCGCCTATTTTTCCAAAAAGTTTATATGGGATTGGAACCAATTGTTCCTTAAATGTATGAGAGAATTAAATTATGAATCTATCTGGCCCTGGAGATTTTTTCTTAGGGAGTTCAATAATGGTCTGTTGAATTTTTTTGAGATAGGTTTTAATTTACTCTTCATTTAATCTGTGCAACTGATATTTTTTGTAAATATTCTTCCATTTCACTTAGATTGTCAAATATATTGGCATAGAGTTGGGGAAAATAATTCCAAATAATTACTTTACTTTCCTCTTCATTGGTGGTGGGTTTATCATTTTCATTTATATGAGTAATTTGGATTTCTTCTTTTTTTAAAAAATCAAATTGGTGAGAGGTTTATCAATTTTTCATGGTTTTTCCATAAATCTAACTTTTGGTTTTACTTATTATTTCAATAATTTTCTTGATTTCAATTTGATTAATTTCCCCATTAATTTTTAGAATTTCTAATTTGGTATTTAATTGGGGAATTTTAGTTTGTCCTTTCTTGAATTATTTTAGTTGCATTTTTAGTTACTTGATTTCCTCTTTCTGCAATTTATTCATTGTAAGCATTTAAAGATATGATATATCTCCTGACAGCTCCCTTGAGTGTATCCCATAGGTTTTAGTATATTGTTTAATTATTGTCATTATATAGGGAGAAATAATTAATTCTTTCTACATTTTGTTTGATCCATTCATCTTTATAATGAGATTATTTAGTTTCCAATTTGTTTTGGTTCTATATCTCTGTGACTGAATATCACATGTGATTTTTATTGCATTATGATCTGAGAAAGATGTATTCACTATTTCTGCCTTTCTACCATTGATTATTAGGTTTTTATGCCCTAGTTCATGGTCAATTTTTCTGTAAGTGCCATGTACTACAGAAAAAAAGTATATATTCCTTTCAATCCCCATTCTATTTCCTCCATAATTTGATCATATCTAGGTTTTCTAAAGATCTATTTACCTCTTAACATCCCTCTTGTTTATTTTTTGATTAGATTTTTCTCAATCTGAGAGCAGGAGTTAGAAGTTAGAAGTGTCCCATTAGTAGAGTTTTCCTGTCTATGTATTCCTGTTACTCCTACAACTTCTCCACAAAGTATTTGGGTGCTATACCATTTGGTGCATACCTATTTAATATTGAAATTACATTATTGTCTATGGTACTTTTAGGAGGTTATAGTTTCCTTCCTTATATTTTTCAATGCTATCTATTTTTGAAGCTGCTTTGTCTGATATTGCTACCCCTAATTATTTCTCTTCAGCTGAAGCAAAATATAATTGGCTCCAGCCTTTTACCTTTACTCTATATGTCTCCATTCTTCCTTCCCTTTCTTCTGTTAGTTCCCCTTTTCCTTCCCCCTCTCTATTTCCCCTTTAAATATTTGAGAGTTAAGATGAGTTTCTTAACTTAACTGAGTATATGTATATTAGCTTTCAGTCAAATCTGATGAGAGTAAGATTCAGGTGGTTCTCACTTCCTCCCTTCTTCCCTTCTATTGAAATAGTCCCTTTGTACCTCTTAATGTAAAGAGGGTTACCCCATTCAATCTCCTCCATCCTCCTGTTGACTTACTGTCCCTCTTTATAAGGAAGTATTGTTTTTAAGTCATTCTGAGTCACAGAAAAGTCATGAGTGTCCATCACTTCTGCCTAAGTATATTCTCTCTAATAGAGTTACAATTCTCAAAAGTTATTAGAGTCTTTCTCCCAGGTAGGAATATAGCCAGTTTTGTCTTATTCAATAGCAGTTTCAGGGATAAGTCATGAGTGTCCTTCACTTCTGGCTAAGTATATTCTCTGTAATAAAGTTTCAATTCTCATGAGTTATGAAAATCTTTCTCGCAGGTTGGGATATAGAGAGAGTTTCATCTTATTAGATAACAGATGTTTTCTTTACCCCCCTTTTTTAAACTTTTCATGTGTCTCTTGAGCCTCCTGTTTGATGTCCAAATTTTCTATTTAGCTCTGGTCTTTTCATCAGGAAATGTTGGAAATTTCCTATTTCATTAAAAGACCATCTTTTCCCTCCGAACAGAAGGCTCAATATTGCTGGATAGTGGATTTTTGACTGCATTCCAAGCTCTCTTGCTCTTTGGAATATCTCATTCCAGGCCTTTCAATTCCTTAATGTTGATGTGGATAGGTCCTGGGTAATCCTTCCTTTGGCTCCTTGGTATTTAAATTGTTTCTTTCTGCCTGCTTGCAGGATTTTCTCTTTTATTTGATAATTCAGGAATTTGGCCACTATATTTCTCATTGTTTTCATTTAGGATCCCTTTACAGAGGGGATCTATGTATTTTTTCATTAAGTATTTTACCATCTGGCTCCATGATATCAGGGCAGTTTTCCATCACTAAATCTTATAATAGTAAGTCTAGGATTTTTTTTCCTCTTCAATGTTTCCAGACCTATTGTTCCCAGATGATCTCTCCTTGATCTATTCTCAAAGTCAATGGTTTTGCTAAAGAGATATTTTACATTTTTTCTTGTTTTTCTATTTTTTTTGATCTTTTGGTTTTATTTAACAGAATCTTGTTGTCTCCGGAAATCATTTGTTTCCACAGATTCCACTCTCTTTTTTAGAATAGAATTTTCTTCATTTACCATTTGCAACTCTTTTTTCCAATTGGTCAATTCTATTTTTGATGGAGTTTTCCATTTTTCCAAGTATAGTTTTGAGAGAATTATTTTTTTATTTGCCCAATTGAGTACCTGAAAGAATCATCCTCTTTTTGTATTTGTCCAATTATATTCTCCAAGGATTTGTTTTCCTGTTGTAAGACGCTATTTTTTTCTTGCAATGTATAATTTTTGCTTGAATTACTTTTTTCCAATTTTTCCAATTGAATTTTAAATTCTTTCCTGATCTCTTCAAGGAAGTCTTTTGGGGATGGAAGCAATTAAAAACTGAAGAAGGAATCTATATCTTCTTAATAGGCAATATAGGAATCATGGCCAATAAAGTAGTTTGAATACTAAACATACATGCACTAAGTGTTTGTGTGTATATATATATATATATATATATATATATATATATATATATATATATATATATACATCTAAATTCTTAAAGAAGAAGCTAAATGAGTACAGGAAGAAATAGACAGCAAAACTATTGTGATGGGGAAACTTCAATCTCTTTCTCTCTCTTAGAATAAGATAAATCTAACCACTCAAGGAAAAAAAAAGAAACATAAGGAGGTGAAAAGAATTTCAGAATAGCTTGATATGATAGAGCTCAGGAAAGAATTGAATGGGTATAAAAAGAAATATATCTTTTTATCTGTGATATTTGGCACCAATACCAAGATTAAACATATACTAGGTATAACAATCTCATAATCAATTGCAGAAAAGCAGAAATATTAACTGCATTATTTTCAGATGATAATTCATTAAAATCACATATAATAAAGGGTCATAGAGAGATAGATAAAAAAATTAATTGAATGCTGAATAATCTACTTTTATAAAGTGAGTGGATCAACATATATATACCTGATATCAATAAGTCTATTATAGTTGCAATGTATGTCCTATTCTGTGCAGTCCTTCCAAAGCAAAAGAAATTGGATCCAGTCACTAAAGTGCAGATATAATGTTAGAAAAGTTCTTGTTGAGAATTTCTTATTACTTTACTATGTTTTTTGCCTCTTTTGTATCTCAGAACCTGAGTATAGATTCTCTCATAGATACCCCAAGAAAATTCAGTCATAATCACACAAATATTTACTATTTTCTTCTAAAGGAGATATGTGAAATGGAAAGTATAAATGCCTAGAATTAAAAGATTAAACTTAAGATTCCAACTCTGATACATTTACAATGCATGCACTAGGTACAGTCATTCAAATTCTCTGTTTCTCAGTTTCCTTGTCTGTAAAACTGAGTTAGATTACATGATCTTCATGAGGCATTCACTATAACTGTCATCTGGGTGAGGCTGTGGATACAACACTGGCTTTGTAATGAAGAAGTTGGGAATTAAATCCACCCTCAGTCCCTTGACACTTACTATCTATGTGAACTGTCACTTAACTCTAACTGCCTTGCATTCAGGGTCATCTTCAGACATTCTGAATCATATCTCACCCTAGATCCAGATGGCTCTGGAAAAGAAAGTGAATACATATGAGGAGTAACAGGAAACAGAACAGGAAGAATAAATTGGATGAGAGAAATGAGAATCTTGAAATTTAAGACAAAAGTATTTCTACATTTTGTTCTATGCCATGGAGTCACTGAATATTTCTGCAGAGTGTATTGATACAGTAACTCTTCATTGACTTCCTTTTGTATCATTTGTTGTCATATCTCTTCATAATATCTGACATTCACCTCTTTCTCTCCAACCAAAGACTTTAATTCTATTTCACACTGTGGGAACGTCATTTATCATTCAGCAATTTATTTTTTAATAACTTTGTAAATGCCTTCCTACCTTTAGTTTTTTCTAATTTACCTGGTATGTTAATACCTAATTAAACTTCCTAAATAATGATAGTCTTTGGACAGGCAAAGCCAAGAACCTGAAGAGAAGCCAGAAGCTTCCTTGAATTCTCCTATGCTTCCCTTAGAAACAACATTAATCAAGTCTCAAAATGGATTCTCAAGGGGCAAAATATAGGAAAAAATATATAGTGAAGCATTTTTGGCTTAAGAAATCTTGGAAGGATTTCTAGAAAGACTTGTCCCATTCCGGTATAGGTCAAGTGTAGGCAGAGGTAGGGAAGACATTGGAGAAGATTAATGGGGAAGCCCAGTTCACCAGCTGAGTTCCCTATGTCCTGGTGTGGTAGACCAGTGACACAACATTTCAACTGAAAGGTCAAAGAACCCCAAGTCAGTGGGGAAGCCCATAATACCTGAGGTCCAATTACTCCAACAGAGCTTAGTGAGCAGTTCTCAGACTTCCAGTCCAAGATGATTGGGATAGTGGCCCCTATCACCAAGGAAAACAAAGAACTAGGAAATCTATGACTAAGAAACAAAAGAAAGCAATAACCATAGAAAGCCATAGATCAAAACTCCATCTCAGCAGAGGACATTGTAAAAGGTCCATATGTAAAGACTGAGAGGGGAATATGAATTTGACTCAAACCAAAAAAGTTCTCTTGGAGGACATTAAAAAAACTTTTAAAAAGAAGTAGAAAAATTGGGGAAAAGAAATAAGAGAAATGCAAGAGAGTCAACAGCTTGAAAAAGAAATCTTGAGTTTACTTGCTTAAAAAAAAAGAAGAAATCCAAATTACCAGTAACAAAAATGAGACATGTGAACTCACAACCAGTGAAGAGGAAATTTAATTCCTCAGTGCTATTTTGCTTGTGTATGCCAATAAACCTAACAATCTGAGTGATATGGATATATACTAAAACTTAAATTGTGATATAAATACAAGACGATATAAAATATTAACACCATTTCAGGAAAGGAAATTGGATGTCACCATGATGAACTTCCTAAGAAAAAATCTCCAGGGTCAGATAAATTCACAAGTGAGGTCTACCATGCATTTAAAAACATTTGGTTTAAATCCTATAGAAACTATTTGAAAAAATAAGTGAAGTAGTAGTTTTGCCAAATTATTTTTATGATACCAATCTAGTACTGATACCTAAACCAGGAATAAACAAACTAGACAAAATAATAGACTAATCATCCTAATGAATATTGATATAAAAATTCTTAATAAATTATTAGCGAAAATATTTCTGCAAATTTGCTACTAGAATAATATATTATTATTAGGTTGTATTTATAGGAGAAATCCAGGGATTCTCCAATATTAGGAAAACAATAGGTATAATTGACATCATCAATAGTAAATCTAAAAGAAATCATATGAGTATATCAATTAATATTGAAAAAGTTTTTCACAAAACATAGAACCTATTCCTATTAAAATACTGGAGAGCATAGAAATGCATTTCCTTAAAAAGATAAACAGTCTTTATAGAAATCTATCAGCAAGCATTTTACATAATCGGGATTAATTAGAAGCATTTCCAATAATATCAAGGGTGAAGCATGGATGCCCATCATTACCACTATTATTCAATATTTTATTAGAAATTCTAGCTTTAGCAATGAGAAGAAAAAGAAATTGAAGGGATTAGGAGAGACAATGAGAAAGCAAAACTCATTCTTTACAAATGATACTTAGAGAACCCTAGAGAATTAGCTAAAAAGTCATTTGAAACAACAGCATTAGCAAAGTTGAAGATATAATCCTTTTAAATCATCAGCATTTACACACACACAAGCACACACACACACATATATATGTGTATATATATATATATATATATATCAGCAATAAAAGTAGAAATTGAAATTCCATTTAAAGTAAGTACAGACAACAAGAAATAATTGCTTAGCTACCTGCCAACACAAACTCAGAAACTATATGAAAAAAATTACAAGACACTTTTAACACAAATAAAGTCATATCTAACAGGGAAAATGTCAATTCCCCATTGAAAGAGAGACAGAGCTGTTATAATAAAATTTACAATTCTATATAAATTACTCTACTTATTCAGTGCCATTTCAATCAAACTACCAAAAATTATTTTATAAACCTGGAAATAATAATAACAAAATTCATCTGGAAAAACAAAAGGTCAGAAATATAAAGGGAATTAAGGAAACAAATGAAAAGCAAGGTGGCCTAGCCATACCAGATCTAAAATATGTTTTTATAAAATGGTATTAATCAAAACTCTTTATTGTTTACTGAGAAATAAGAGTTGTGGATTTGTGCAACAGATTAGTACAAAAGAAAGAGCTCTAAGTGATTATAGCAGCCTATTGTATGGAAAATCAAAGTCTCTAGCTTTTAGTATAAAAATTCACTATTTGACAAAAACTTCAAGGAAAACTGGAACTATGGCACAAACTAAGCATAGGCCTACATCACACACCCTATACAGTATTTAGACAAAAAGGCTGATTCCATAGGTCAACTAGGAGTACAAGGCATGTTTTTTTTTCTGTCTGAGATATGGAGAGAAGAGCAGTTTATGAAAAACAGTAGATAGAAAATATAATGAAATAAAAATGAAAAATTCTGATTACATTAAAAATATTTTGCATAAACAAAAGCAATGCCTCCAAGATGGGAAATAACATACAATTCTGGGAAACAATTTTTTTCAGGTAAAGAACTCAAATCAGAAATACATAGAGAACTGCATTAAAATTTATTGAATACAATTCAAAGACCCTAAGAAGTTAAATTTATCTATAATCATGAAGAAATGCTCTAAATCATTATTGAATTGAGAAATGCAAATTAAATCATCTTTGAGATACAACTCACACCTAGCAGAAAGGCTAAAATGACAAAAAGGGAAATTGATGAATATTGGAAAGAATTTGGAAAAACTGGGTTACTATGCATTGTTGGTGAAGGTGCAATCTAATCCAATCATTCTGGAGAACAAAGGGCAATAAAAACTCTTCATGCCCTTTGAAAAATTGCCATGAGTCCTGCATCCCAAAGAGATAAGAAAAAAAATGGAAAAAACCCACATATTCAAACATATTTATCCCAACTCTTCTTGAAGTGACAAAAAATTGGATATTGAAAGGATGTGCATCAATTAGCAAAATAAGTGTTAAAAGGGACCTTATTTTGAAGTTAAGGAGACAATGAAAATTGCCAAATATGTTAAATAAAGAAGTTACAGAAAGAAACATTATTTTAATTTGAAAAAAAGCTTTGAGAAAGTATATCCCAGAACATCAAGAGAGTCAGGTTAATTCTAAAGTATATAATTTCGTTACACACAATTGCCAGAAAAGGAAAACTAAATAGTTAATTTTTTTCCAGAATGATATGGAAACATTATAGTTTCAGGAGTTTATTAGTATAAATTCTGTTAATGTTAGTTATTAGGGAGAGTTATGGAACAAGTGGGGACCTAAGAACTGAAGAGCCCCCAAGAAAGATTTTGGACCTGCCTTCTTATAGGAAAAGTTATGTGCTTTATTCTATCTGAAGAAGGGAGCCAGTAATATTCCAATTAGACTGAGATTATGTTAAAGTAGCTGTTTGCCTTCTCAAAAGTTATACTAGTTAAAATCCAAAAGTATTAAAAATATTAATACCATTTTATGAAAAAAAGTATTGTTATATATTAAATGCTCTTTGTATTTTCTCTAATGTGAGAACTAGGTCGGGTTTTCAATGGAGTTTGGGGGCTTCTCTAGTTCAATGTGCTCTGATTCTGTTTATATGTTTCCTTTGTGTTTGTTTTAAAGACAGAGGCAGAGGAAAGCTCTTTGCTCTCTCTGCATGGTCAGACTTGCTGTCCTATCTTTATGTTCTGATTGGTCAATCCTCTTTCCTGTCTCTCTTTTCAAAATTAGATCTTTTTCTTTTTGCAAAAACTCAACCACAGGAGATTTTCCTGAAAATAGTTTTGTTTGTGGGAAAAAGGGGGTTCTATTAATTTGTCTTATCTTCTATTGTTTGTTTTCTCATCTGATTGTATAACAGAGTTTTACTTACTGAATTGGCAAATTATACTTATAAAAGACTTAGTAAAAAATTGAAAGTATCCCTGAAATTATTGTGCTTGACTGGTTTTATTTCAAGAGATTATGGAAAAAGTAATAATCCCCCCAAAATGAAAAGTTTGTTATGAAAGCAATTGCTAAGTAAATGTTAACTATTTCCTCATATTGATTAAATCTAGAATGTGTAATCCTGTGAACAAAGTTATCTGAAAATACATTTAACTCAATTAAGGAGTTTGTTAAAAAAATAATTATTTTCGGGGGTTAAAATGTTTTTTGGTTCCTCCAGGAGGAAAAAGAACTAATGTGAAAGCTAAAATAGATAAGGTCAGAATGGCCTTGGTGGAGTCTGGCAGTCAGGATAGACTGTGACAAGCTTCAAAATTACTAAATTACTAAATAAGGAGAATAAGGAAATACCAATTTAAAGTATATTTGGAGTATAGTTCATGCATCTGGGAAAAAATCTGGGGTGAGTAAGTAATGATAAATAGAAAGAGTACAGAATTAGTACATATTCTTTTAATATCTCAAATTGAGGGGAATCTCCAATTCCCAGAACACAAAATGTTCTAATATTAAGAAATGTTGTTCAGTAAGAATAGAAAACTACTACAAGTTAGAGCATTGAGAACTTAGAATTACACTGATAAAGATAAAATGAATTTGCAAACATTTTTAGGCTTTGAAAAAGAAAATGATCTAATGTTATTTTGAATATGACTTTCGGGATTTAAGAAAAGTATAAAGAAAATCTCGTAATCATAAAAAGGAATGTTTAGCAACAACTGGTCTTAGGAATTTTTCTGTGTTGCAAAATTCTAGGGAGTAAAGGGAAAATCATGAAATTGAAATATGTAGTGAAAATTAGTAAACTTATAAGAACAGATTTAAACAACTTTTTTGAGAGTTTAAATTTGTGTTACAATAATGAACAAATGGAGGTCTGTTATTTAAGAAGAAGATATATATGTAAATGTAACACTAGCATGACTAAAATGTATACATTGGGATTTTGAAATTATCATAGGTATAAGGCTAAAAATTCCTGATGAAACTTATTTTCTTTGTTTTAAAAACAGAAGTATATTTGGAAGAAAAGATAAATAATCTTATAAAGCACAACTTTAGAAGAGGTTTGTGAGTAAAAGATAATTAATTATAAGGTTAACTTTAAGAAAACCTGTTGCTTTGCTTTGCTTTAAGAGAATGAGATATCATCATGAAAACTTGATGTTTCATATGGGCTAAAGATTTAATGTTTAAATTATAAAGAAGTAAAATTACAGATTTCTTTACCCACATTAAATGCAGATTCAGAAGGACAGTGTAACTGCAAGATACCCTTTCCAATAATGTTGTATAAATAAATGTGAAGGGCTTTGGAAAATGATTAGAAAATTAAAAATTATGTAATCTTAATTAGAGGACTTATCTATGGAGAAGTTGTTGAAGAGTGTTATCAAATGTGGTCTACTTTGAGAAATATAAACTATTTTACTGTAATGTGGTCAGATCTGTGGTTTACTTTGTTGGGATAATGAGGGAAGTTATCAAAGTTCATGACCCTCTGGCTTCCCTGAAATTTTTAAATTATGTGTCAGACCTTGCTCTAGAACTGTAGGTCCAGGTATAAATGTAACGATAAGACACTCAAATGATCCTCATAAAACAGAAAGGGGGAGAGGGTGGTGGTTGAAGACCAATACAGAGGAGAACCTTAGACAAGACTATGTGCATACACAATTACCTGTGTTTCTCAAAGATTTCGGGAATCACACCCACTATGAAATATGATGTTTCCATGGAAAAGACAAAGGGCAGACTTGAAAAGGCAGACTGTCTCTACAGAACAATTCCTAAAACAAGTTCCAGAAGGAATTTGGGAAGGAACAGCTAGGGTGTTAATATGAAGACAAGACCATGTTTGTGTCTCCACAGAGCAAGGAGAGCAGTGGGCTCCTACCAGACGTGTCTGTCTTGTGTATCCAGAAAAAGAAGAAACACAGCAAGCAGTGACCCAGCAAAAGGAGGAGAAATCTGAGAGCCATGGGCAAGGTTCCACAGTGCGCTCTGGTGAAAGCCTCCTGGGGCCCTCTACCCCCCCATGCTGTACTGTCACACCAGCCACTAGACATGCAATAATGACACTGAGATCATCCTTCATTCTTGGAATCTACATGACAAGGAGACTCAGGTTGTCCTCCCTAAATGGGTGACACCTAAAGGACAAACCATGCAATATCATTTAATGGCTAGGATCCTCTGACATATAGTGGTAGACACACCCAAAATCCAAGGGCTTTGGGGGGTTGAATTATACTGCTGACTGGTGGAATTCTCAAAAGTGAAGGCTTGGGTATTTGGCTACAGCTCCAGTCTTTTTTGAAAGGAGGCAACCATGTTTTCGTGTTGAGGCAGGGGGTGGGTATAGAATGTCTATATAACCAAAAATGTAACTATTTACAATGTAACCTGTATAAATTGTACTAAGTGTAAATGTTTAGGGCCAAAAGCAGATAATAATCAAACCATAATGATTGTGAAAAGGATCTCTTTAGCTGCCACACCTGTACAGACGTCTGTACGGTATGCTACAAGAGGGGATCATGTCGTTGAGAAGATCAGGGAACAGGCAGTTGGGACCCACCATAGGAGCAAAAGATTTGTCAGTTGTGTAGTCATTCAAATTATGATGTTAGTCTCAGTGATAACCTATTCTATCAGTCTAGCAGAAAGTGTAGCAACCATGCAAACACAGGTTGTTTAGGCCTGCTTTCTAAATGAGCTTGACAAGAATGTGGCACTTTGTATTCATGCACAGGATAAGATAAATAATAATTTTTATTTTGACTTAACGATATTAAGGAATGCTGCTTTACAAATTGGTGATCAAGATGATGCTCTGTCTCTTTAGGAAATAGCCCACTGTGATTATAGGTTTGAGCATCTATGTGAAATCAATTTGTATAATGATTCTATGTTCCCTTGGAATAAGATTAGACATCAGCTTAAGGGGGTGACCAATGGGTCCACCAGATTAGATATTAACTCTTTATATAAAATAGCTGCAGATATTGAGCAAGCTTCTAGGGAAAACCTTTTACCTGATAAGACTGCTCAGGATATCATTAATTTCTTCTACAATTGGTCTTTTAACCACTGGGTTTCTGTATGCTTATAGTTTTGCTTATATGTCTCCCTCTCCTGTTAAGACTCTTTGCAAATATCTTCAAGAACAGTCTTGCCTGGGCAATATGGGAAGTCCAATTGACAAATTCCATGCTAAACAGAAAGGGGAAGATGAAGGAAGCCAAGGTCAAGTACAAAGCACTCTCCCATGTGACCCAGGGACCAAAGGGAATGTTGGAACCATGGGAATTTAGGGAGTGCTGAGGGCCCCAGCTTGTTTTGAGTACTTCCAGGACCTATTAACTTGGGAATTGCTGGGCAGGGCTCAAGGCAGAACATGCTGATAAGGCTCTCCTTGATTGGCTTCTTTCCTTCCTTTCATGAGGGCTTCCCCAGCTGTTCAGAAAGACTCATGGGGACAAAAGGATGAGCTGGAGAAGGCAGAAGGAACTGCAGGGCCAGGGATCAACACAGAGAGAGAGGTGGGGGGAGAGAGAAAGAAGAGAGGGGAGAGAGGGGGTGGGGGCTTCGGGATGTAACTGCTTAAAGGAAAGTCAGGAGGGGTGCAGGAAGAAGTTTTACGCTGCAAAAATGTAACAGCTAAATGCCAAAATAAAGACTGCTTGCATAGACTCTCCTTGTCTCCAGTCTTCTTAGACTCTTCAATCCAAGACTGTTGCTGGTCAACAGGCTTGGGGACCCCTGGCAGGCATGTATATCACAGGTGAACTCCTGGGACCCTTGGATGTGCAGGGAAAGCCTCTTACATCTCTTCTCAGCAGTACAATGACCAAAGATAATTCTGGAGGATTTGTGATTTAAAATTCCATCCATGGCTAGAGAAAAACTACAGAGTCTGAATGTAGATCTAAGCAGTGGTTTCATTTTTTAAAAGTTGCTTTGAATTTTTTTTTCTCATTTTCCTCTCTAGTTCTTATTCTTCTTTCACAAAAATTACTGATATTAAAAGTATGCTAATTATGATTTTATATATATATATGTATATACACATATATAACTTATATCAGTTATCAAGTTATATAAGCACACATATATAATAATACATATACATATTATATATATGTGTGTGTGTGTGTGTGTGTGTGTGTGTGTGTGTGTGTGTAACCTATATCAGTTTATTTGTTATTGTGGATGGGGCAGAAGGTTAAGGAGGGAAATGTTAGGGAGAAAATGTGGAACTGAAAACTTCACAAAAATATGAATGTTAAAAATAATCTTTACATGAAATTGGAAAAAATAAAATACAAAACATGACAAAATAATTTTAGAATTTGGATTGCCAACAATTCTTATAGACTATTGTGTGGGCTAAAAATCCACTTAAAAATAGAGACTACTCTGAGAAAAAAAAAAAAAAAAAAACGTGTATTTTGGCTTTTCTAGAGAAAGTGGCACATTCCAAGGCTTACAAAGGTAATGAGGATTAAGTAGCTTCCCCAATTTCACAGTTAAGGAAGATTATATGACCTAATGGCATCCCCTCCTCCTTCCTATCATCTGTCTCTGTTGACTCATTGCTTAGTCTTCAGTTGTACTCTACTTGTGAAAATCTACCCCAACAACAAAGAAAAGAATGAAAGGTTTTCATAAAATATTACCGCACCATCCAAATGGTCTAGGAACAATCTTCTTATTATCAAACAAGGGGAGTCTTATGAGCCTCATTGGAATGCAAGATTTTTCTCATGGGAACAGTCTATTGTTCTACCAGTTAAGATAGTTTCATGATCAAATAGGTCACCAACCAAAAATGCAATGTCTTTCTCCCTCTTTCTTCTAAGAATAGTCTAAGAGTAATAGTTTGTCATTTTTTAAAAATTATTTTTAACCCTGAGTGGACTTCATTAGGAATTTTAAGTCTTAAGAGGAATATTAGACTCATTATGTTCAAACAGGAGAAGATATCTAAATTCAATCACTGATGTTATTGAAAATTAAATTATTTTTAGTATAATAGTTATATAGACATAAGTTCTACAAATGAGGCAAAGATCCTATACAAGTCATTTAAAAGAAAAACTTCCATTGCAACACATCAATAAAATAATACAAGTCTGAATGTAGATCTAAGATCTACCCACTAGAGAAACCAGAAAAAAAATAAGGCATTACAAAGAGGACTGATACTAGAGATAAAACAAAGGGTGACTTGTCCTGTATATCTGAGCTTAACCATTTGGAATAAAAGACATACATTCAATAACATTGAATTTGAAATAATATTTTGAAATAAAATCAGAAATGAATAAATTCTTTGCATCTCAAATGCTCCAAATGATAGAAATGCAGGGGAGGACCAGTACTACAACAGTAGCAATGGCAACAGACTTGCAACAGAAAGACAAACAAGACATTTCTTCAAGAATGTACCTAAAGAGACAGGAGTGAAAGCAGAAATCTGGAAAAGTCATCAGGGAAAAGGTGGAGACAGCTCATTAGAATAACCTGCCTTCAAATAAATGTTTCTTTGATAACACTATGCCCACAATGAGAAACAATAGAGAAAAATGTAACAGAATCAAATAAAGAACTAAGAATTAAGATAAGATGATCTTTGTGTTCTCTGAAACAGAAGAGCCTCCAAGAAAGGTGGGAGAGATTGAAAATGGGAGGGAAAAAAAGGAGATCTTACTTTAGAGTTGGAGAGAATGCTATTAATGAATGCAAAAAGATAAAAGTTTCCTCAAAAATACAATTGGGCAAATGGAAAAGTATAATAACTCCTTCAAAAATATTATTGACTAAATGAAAAAGGAGAAGTAAAAGGTAAATGAAAATAAATTCTGCCCTGAAAAAAAAGAATGGAATATGTGGAAGCTAATGCCTTCATGAAACACCAAGAATCAATTAAACAACTTTTTTAAAAAATGAAAAAAATAGAAGAAAATATAAAATACCTCATAGGTTAAAAAAAAAAAACAAAAGAAAAACAAAAAAAAACTCACTTGGAAAATAGTTCCAGGTGTGACAACTTAGAAATCATAGGACTATTTGAAAATCTTGACCAAAAAAAAAAAAAAAATCCTGATCTCCACACTTCAGGACAGAGTTAAGGAGAACTACCTTGATATCCTTGAATCAGAGGGCAAAATCATCATGGAAAGAATAAAATGATCCCCTCCTGAAAGGGATTCCAAAATGAAAAGGAATATTTTGGTAAAATTTCAGTCTTATCAGATCAAGGAGAAAATCCTGTGAGCAATGAAAAAGAAGCAATTCAAATATCAAGTAGTCCACAGTCAGGATATTACAGGACCTGATTTTATCAATATTAAGGAATCATAAGGACAGGAATATGATATTTTGGATTGCAAGAGTGCTCAAGAATCAACTATCTAGCAAAACGAGCCATGTCTTTCAAGGGAAATGATGGTCATTTGAAGAAATAGGTGATTTTCAATTTTTCCTGATGAAATGATCAAAGCTAAACAGAAAATTTGTTCTTCAAACAAGAGACTCAAGAGATACATGAATAGGTGAAGATAGGAAAGGGAAAAAAACTGCTCTCAATTGATTACATCCTGCAGGAGGGAGGGAGAAAAATCACAAAACACAAAATCTTGCAAAAATGATTGGTAAATTTCCCATTGTATATAAGTGGAAAAAATATTTACAAGTCAAAAAAGAGAGCAGAAAGTCTAATTAATGAAATAGAAAATAATCAAGATGAAATCAGAGCAAAACGAAAAAAATAAAATCAATAATCAGAATATTTTATGCAAATTTTATGCTAATAAATTTGAAAACACAATAGAAATAAAAAATCAAGTACCTAAACAATTAAAACTGAAGATAATGGTCTTAACCCAATCTCATAAAAGTAACTACTTTGTCTTGTAATTAAAGTGCTAATAAAACACTTTAGATCTGATGAATTCCCAGGAGATTTCTAGGAAACTTAAAGAAAATTAGGATAAATTATTCTGACAAAATGAAAAATAAATCACTACCAGAATATTTTATGAGAAAATCATAATTCTAATATCTAAATCAAAGAGATAATAATAAGGAAATTAAACTGTAAACTAATTACATTAGTGACTCCAATAATTTACTCAAAAACTTAGTCAGAATACAATAATTTGTTGAAAAATCATTAAATCTTTCAAGTGGCACTGAAAACAAGAATGCAGGGACTCAGCATTAACAACATAATCAACATAATTAAGCACATTAAAACTCAAAATAAATTAAACCACATGATCAGTCCAATATAAGCAGAAAATGTCTTTGTCAAGGCATAGTGACCTGCTAAATACCCTAACAAATTTTAACATGGACAGACCTTTTGATCTAATAGAAATGCATCTATAAACAAACCAAAAGCAATCAGTATATGTGTGGGAATAGCCTAGAATCTCTTTCAATTACAGGTGTTAAACAAGGATGCTTATTTTCCACATTGCTTATTTATATAGCTCTGGAAATGCTAGCAAAATTCATAACACAACAAATACATTAAATGAAAGATGAAGAAAGAGGAAATGAAACTTTCCTTATTTCCTTACAATCTTGTGGATTAATGGAAAAACTTCAGGGAATCAATATAGATAATAATGAAATAATAATTTCATCAGAGTTGCAAGTTGCAAAATAAATCTTCAAAAATCAACAGTATTTTTTAATAATAGCAAAATTGAAAATGCAATAACAAAAAGAAAAATCCCATTCCAAATGACTGCAGATTTCTGAAACATCTGGAGAACCTACCTTTCTAAGCACAGGAAAACTTTTATATTACAGTTACAAAGAATTTGTCAAAGAATAGAATAACAACCTAAATGACCAGAGGAATATTCAGTACCCATGACTAGGCCATGAGAATTAAAAAAAAAAAGAAAATACTTCCCAAATTAATTTAGACTTTCAATGCCATAACCAAGACTCAACTACACTGCACCTCCCCTCCCGCCCCACCCAACCCACCAACCTAAATCTTGGTAAGAGGTAAGAAATCTTACACCTTGCAAATGTTGTCAGACTTTCTCAATATGTTGATTAGTTATGTAGATCTTATTTCCTCCTGGAAGAGAGGAATCCAAGAAAACATAAAAGTAACATCAAATAGAAACCAAAAATAGTTGTTCTGTATCATAAAAATAAAATAAATGAAAATTAAGAACTGTGATTTTGCCCCATATCCAACAAATCTTCAAAGGTCAGAAGATTAAAAGAGTCTATGATGGCACAGTGTATAAAGCACCAGCCCTGGAGTCAGGAGTACCTGAGTTCAAATCTGGGCTCAGACACTTAATAATTACATAGCTGTGTGGCCTTGGGCAAGCCACTTAACCTCATTGCCTTGTAAAAAAAAGAGTATATGTTGTAGGATGTTTTTAAATTTTTTTTAATCTTATTTGAATTTTACAATTTTCCCCCAATCTTGCTTCCCACTCCCACACCCAACCAAAGGCAGTCTGATAGTCTTTACATTGTTCCCATGCTATGCATTGATCAAAATTGAATGTGATGAGAGAAAAATCATATGCTTAAGGAAAAAATAAATATACATATATATAGACATAGATAGAGATATAGAGATAGAGATAGAGATGATAGAGATAGAGATAGAGATAATAGAGATAGAGATAGAGACAGCAAAATTACATAACATAGCTTTTTCTGAAAAAAATTAAAGGTAATAATAGTCTTTGGTCTTGGTTTAAACTCCATAAATGTTTCCTTGTATATACATGGTATATTTTCAACCGCGATAACATAAAATTGTCCCTGAATGTTACACTGATGAAATGAGCAAGTCCATTAAGGATGATCATCACCCCCATGTAATTATTAGGGTAGACAAAGTTCTTCTGGTTTTTCTCATCTCGCTCAGCATGAGTTCATCCAAATCCTTCCAGGCTTCTCTGAACTCCATCTCTCCTGGTTTCATCTTCTTTTTATAAAATTTATTAATTTATTTTGAATTTTATAATTTTCCCCTAATATCACTTCCCTCCCCCCCACCCCCACAGAAGGCAGTCTGTTGGTCTTTACATTACTTACAAGGTATACATTGATCTAAGATGAATGTAATGAGAGAGAAATCTGAGAAAAAAAAATAAAGTAGAAAAGATAGCAAAATTACATAAAATAACATTTATTTTTAAATTAAAGGTAATAGGGCAGCTAGGTGGTGCAGTAGATAGAGCACTGGCCTTGGAGTCGGGAGGAGCTGAGTTCAATTCTGGCCTCAGACACTTAATAATTACCTAGCTGTGTGGCCTTGGGCAAGCCACTTAACCCCATTGCCTTGCAAAAAATTAATTAATCAATTAATTAAAGGTATTAGTCTTTGGCCTTTGTTCAAACTCCACAAATCTTTTTCTGGATACAGATGGTATTCTCCATCACAGATACCCCAAAATTGTGCTGGATTTTTGCACTGATGGAATGAGAAAGTTCATTATGGTTGATAATAACCCCCATGTTGCTGTTAGGGTATACAATCTTCTCTGGTTCTGCTCATCTCTTTCAGCACCAGTTTAATGCAAATTCCTCCAGACTTCTCTGAATTCCCACCCCTCTTGGTTTCTAATAGAACAAGAGGATTCTATCACATACATATGTCATAGTTTATTAAGCTGTTTCCCAATTGATGGTCATTCACTCAATTTCTAATTCTTTGCTACCACAAACAGGACTACTATGAATATTTTTGTATAAGTGATGTTTTTACCTTTTTTCATGATCTCTTCAGCATATAGACCCAGTAGTAGTTTTGCTGGATCAAAGGGTATGCACGTTTTTGTTGCTCTTTGGAAGTAATTCCAAATTGCTCTGTAGAATGGTTGGATGAGTTCACAGTTCCACCAACAATGGATTAGTGTCCCAGATTTCCCACATCCCTTCCCACATTGATCATTGTCCTTTCTGGTCATATTGGCCAGACAGAGAGATGTGAGATGGTACTGCAGAAACACTTTAACTTGTATTTCTCTAATAAGTAGTGATTTTGAGCAATTTTTCATATGACTATAGATTGCTTTGATTTCCTCATCTGCAAATTGCCTTTGCATATCCTTTGATTATTTGTCAATTTAAGAATGCCTTATTTAAAACAATTGATTCAATTCTCTGCATAATTTAGAGATGAATTCTTTGTCAGAAATACTAGTTGCAAAAATTGTTTTGCAATTTACTACATTTATTTTGTTCATGGTTACAGTGGTTTTGTCTGTGTAGAAACATTTTAATTTAATATAATCGAAATTATCTAGTTTGTATTTGATGATGTTCCCTGTCTCTTCTTTGGTCATATATTGCTTCCCTTTCCATAGATCTGAAAGATAAACTATTCTTTGATCTCCTAATTTGCATGGAATACTGTTTTTTTAATGTCTAAATACTGTATCCATTTTGATGTTATCTTGGTATAGAATATGTGGAGTTGGTCTAATCCAAGTTTCTGTTATACTAACTTCCAATTTTCTCAACAGTTTTATCGAAAAGACAGTTTTTATCCCAATAGCTGGACTCTTTAGGTTTATCAAAAAGTAGATTGCAGTCATCATTTCCTGCCATTGAAACTGATCTATTCCACTAATCCACAACTCTGTTTCTTAACCAGTCAGTACCAGATAGTTTTGATGACTTATGCTTTATAATATTTATAATATTCTATTGGCCTTCTTTTTATTAAATCCCTGGAAATTTTCAACTTTTTATTTCTCCATATGAATACTCACAACTTTTTGTTTAACTCACAAAATTAATTTTTTGGAATTTTGATTGCTAGGGAACAAAATAAGTAGTTTAATTTTAGTAAAATTGTCATTTTTATTATAATAACTGGGCCTATCCATGAGCAGTTGATATTTTCAGAGTTATTTAGATCTGATTTTATTTGTGTGAGAAGTGTTTTGTAAATATTTTCAAAAGAGTTTCTGAGTCTGCCTTGGCAGGTAGACACCAAAATATTTTATATTGTCTGCAGTTACTTTGAATGGGATTTCTCTTTCTTGTTTTTTCTGCTGGGTCTTGCTAGTCATATATAAACATGTTGAGGATTTATGAGGGCTTATTTTATATGCTGTGACTTTGCTAAAGTTGCTAATTATTTCTAGTAGTTTTTCAAATGATTTTTTTGGATTCTCTAGGTATATCATCATGCCATCTGCAAAAAATGAGAGGTTTGTCCCTTCCATACCAATTCTAATTCCTTCAATTTCTTTTTCTTCTCTTATTGCTGAAACTAACATTTCTAATATAATATTGAACAGTAGTGGTGATAATGGGCATACTTGTTTCACCACAGATCTTATTTGGAATTCCTCTAGGCTATCCGCATTGCATATAATGTTTTCTGATGGTTTCAGATAGATACTGCTTATTATTCTCAGGAACAATTCATTTATTCTGACACTCTCTGCTGTTTAAGTAGCAATGGGTGCTGTATTCTGTCAAAAGCTTTTTCAGTATCTATGGTTATAATCTTACGATTTCTGATAAACTTGTTTCTGAAAAAATTAATTATGCAAACAGTTTTCCTAATATTGAAGCAACCTTGCATCCCTGGGATAAATCCTACTTGATTGCAATGTATTATCCTAGTGCTAACTTGTTGTAATCATTTTACTAAGATTTTATTTAAGATTTTTATATCTATATTTAACAGGGAGAGAGGTCTGTAATTCTCTTTCTCCGGTTTCACTCTTCCTGGCTTAAGTATCAACACAATATTGGTGTCATCAAAAGAGTTAGGCAGAGTTCCATCTTCCCCTATTTTTCCAAAGAGTTTATATAGAATTGGAATGAATTGTTCCTTCAATGTTTGGCAGAGTTCACTTGTGAATCCAACAGGCCTGGAGTTTTTTTTCTTAAATGCCTATTGCTTTCTCTGGAATGTCTGAGACCTTGATTTGAGGCCTTCTCCCTTGACTTGGAGGGGATAGGTGGTGAGGCTGGATACTTTTATCTTTGAACAATGTGGGCTATTCCCTAGGACAAGGTACTCACCCTCCCTATTCAGCAGAGGGACTTCTACTGCCCATGCCTGAGCCTGGGGGGAAGGGGTGGGCTGTTACTGTGTGTTTTCTGGGATGGATAAGACTAAATGCTGAATTCCTCAATACCAAAGAAGCCCAGCAGATCAAAGTCTGCAACTCTCCTCATTGGAACTTGCCCTCCAACCCTTCTGGAGTTCCCCAGACCATCAGTTCCACAGCTAAAGCCTCCAATCCCAGTTGGCTCTTAGACCATGGCTCCCACAGTCAAAGCCTCCCAAACTGATTTTAGGTTAGTCCCAGTTTCATCCTATTCCACAATCCCTGAAGACAGACCTTGAGGTAGATGTTCTTCTCCTTGCTTCTTTTACTGGGTTTTGTTGATCAAATTTCTGTTAAGAGGTTTGTTTCATATTATATAGGAGTGAAGAACAGGAGAACTTAGCACAGTGCCTGTCTTCTTTACACAATCTTAGGAGGAAGTTGTTGTAGGAGTTTTGGTAAGATACATGCAACAGCATATTATTGATACTGTGGTGAATCAATGCCTCTATTTAGGAAAATGATTTGGATTAATAATAAATAAACATTTGTTAATTGCTTACCATGTACCAAGCTCTATACAAAATAGAGTGAGAAAGATAGAGAGAGAGAGAAACAGAACAGTCTCTGACCTCAAAGAGCTCCCAATCTAATAGGAGAAACATCAAATATATACAACCAATATAAAGGACAAATAGGAAATAATAGTTGGTTAGAAATGAAATGGTTAAAAAAGTAAAAAAAATATCCATATGCAATTACTCAGAGATTGAATTAATAAGTATATACTCCAAGGAGGACATGGATAAGCATTTCTCCATAAACACCAAAATATTTATAGTAGTAGTTTCTGTGCTAACAATGACTTTTAAGCAAAGGAGTTACCAATTGATATAGAAATAATTAAATAAATTGAGTTACATGAGTATAATGTAATATTGCTTTGTCATATGAATACAGAAAATAAAGTGAAACCAACTGCTCCAGAATGAGTGAGACAGACCAAGAAAATTATATAAATAATAACAAGAACAATATCTGTGGGGTAAATCTCCAAAAGCTATTGAGTAAATATTAAAGATAATTAAATTAATATTGAATAATTTCTAAAAAAATATTTGTTTTTTGGAATTACTTTTTGGGAGGACAGAGAAGGATAATGGAGCAAGATTACATGATACAAAACAAAAGATATCAACAAAATATATTTTTAAAAATAAAATAATGCATCAATATCATATTAGAAGCAAGCTTTTACAATTTGCTACATTTCTTTTGATCTTGGTTATAGTAACAAGTTTTATTTAAGACTCAATTACAAAGAAATCAGATTTTTTTAATACTTTTCATTTCTTCCTACAACGATATACTTTAAATGATTTTGATCTGGAGTAAGTCAGTGCTTGAGTTGATATGAAAAGAAAGCATGTTTCGTTACTAAATAGTCCCAAATATGGTCAGATGCAACCATTTATGCTAGAGTAACTTCTTAACAATTACATTTTATGCTAGTCATAAGAAATTATGATTATTCTGTCAATAATGAAATTATTATGACTACAACAGTATAAGATTAAATTGTACTTTTGATAATATGTTATATATCATATTATATTACATAGTGGAATTAATTTTATGTGTATTGAAGCAAAGGTGATATTGACATGTGCATTCAAATTAGGATTTTGATGTGTTCACAACAATAATCACAAATGTAATTAAATTATTCTTAAAAATTTATTTTTAAATCAATTACACTTTAATTTTCTTCCATCAAGCTATTTTCATTATCTTTTATCACCCTCAAACTGTAAATCTTGCTTTTTAGAAAATTTTAGTCACATAGAATTCCTTTTTACTTATACCTATTTTTCCCTTGCACTGGTAAAAAAGAAAAATACTCACTTGAAAGAAAAAATGATTAAACTAAGACAACACTATACAATCCCTAAAAATGGTTTTGTTTTCATTTAACATAATTATGAATTGACATGAAAATATGTGTTCTCATGATCATGTGAAAGACTAAAATTGGTAATGTATAATTCAACTGAAAATCATATGACCCACTGGAAAATAGTTATATTAATAATAAAAATGATAATAAAATTAACCTTCTTTGACATGCCGAGATTCTCTACTACCCTTTTATTATTTGCCAACAACAATATGCAATTGAAAATATATTTTTAAATTTAAATTAATTTAAATTTTGATTCCTAAAATAGGTTTTGATAGCAGAGTCAAGTTGGTGGTGTATAGGGAGCTCTCCCTCAAATCACTCAAAAAAAATTAAATAATGACAGAAAACAAATTCTAGAATATCAGAATCCACATAAAGACTAAGATAACCAATTTTCCAGCCCAAGAAAACTTGGAAAATCAGTGGAAGGGGTCTGTTACATGAGGGTGGAAGAGGAGCTCAGAGCAGTGTGGGTTTAACTAGGGTAAACAAGCCTCAGAAATCCAGGAACAGGAAACAAAATAACTGGGTCAGTTATAGCTGTGGACTTTCTACACCTCTTCACCCAGAGACTACCAAAACAACCTATGGGATCAGCAGGAAAAGACTATTGCACCAGGGTGAGAGTGGAGCACTGTCCAGCACAGGCCTCAGTAGTGTAGACCCAGATACAGTGAACCAGGAGCAGTCAATTGGGAGACACTGGATCATCATCAACAGCAGCTGCTTCTAAATTTTTTGGCTCCCAGTCACTAAAGGGTTCATTGACCTAAGACTCTATTGCTTAGCCTATACTCATATCAGAGTCACTGTTCCAATTCTTAGTCTGAGGAGGAAGAGGAATAGTAGCACAACAGACCTTCCTGCCACAGGTAAATAGGGGACCCCATACATAGTTACAGGACAGAAAGTAATGTTTATAGCCACCCATAGATCAGAGGACAGATCATCAGAGTAGGAAAAATTTCTCCTCAGATCATATGACCTTGGAATGAAATAAGAAGTATCTCTGAAAACAAGAGAAAAAAATTCCTTAAAGCTTGAGACTGTGTGAATTTCATCCCGGAAGCAAAATTCTACCTTAACAAAGTTAAAAGCAAGTCATAAGCTAGGGAAATGAGCAAAAAACAGAAGGAAAAAAATATGTCCACACAAAGTAACTATGGTGATAAAGACCATCAAAACACTCAAGCAGATAACAAAATCAAAGTTCCTACAGACAAAACCTCTTAAAAATTTGAATTGTTCTCAGGTCATGGAAATCCTTCACAAAGGATTTTGAAAATCAAGTAAGGGAAGTAGAGGAAAAATATGAAGATAAATGAGAGTGACGCAAGATATTCAAGAAAAACAAGTCTTACAGCTTGGTGAAGGAGGCAGAAAAATACTGAAGAAAATAACATCTCTTTTTTGCAGAAGATGAAATTTTAATTTTTATATCATATCATAGTTTATCAAGTATGCAATAGCTCTATGTCTAAAAAAAATTGAATACCTTATTTTTATTACATTTTTTCATCCCAAGTCCATGCAAAAACACGTCTCAACATATTCTTCCAAAACCTTGAGTTCCAAATTCTCCCCTTCATCGCATCCCACTCCCCATGGAGCAAACCAGTTACTTGGTATAGATTAAAAATATGTAGCCAGGGGCAGCTAGATGGTGTAGTGGATAGAGCACCAACTATAGAGTCAGGAGGACCTGAGGTCAAATCCAGCCTCAGAAACTTAATAATTGCCTAGCTGTGTGACTTTGGGCAAGTAATTTAACCCCATTGCCTTAAATAAATAAAAAAAAAGAAAATTAAAATTGTTTAGGCTTGAAAAACATTACTACAATAGCCATGTTGTAAATGTAACATAGCCCAAACCCAAAGAAATAGAAACCTCAAGAAAAATAAAAGTGGGAAAAAAAGAACATGCTTCAGTTTCAAACAAGAAATAAATAATATTCCAAAATGAAATTTTGATAGTCTTAATTCTCTTAAATAAAAAATTGCACAAAAAATAACTTATGCAAAAAAATAAGAAGGAAACAGAAACCTGGGGGAAACTCTTTATAACAAGTTTTGAAAATTTGTTGCTCAAAAACATAAACAGCTGAGTAATATTTATAAGAATATATATATTCTCCAATTGATAAATGATCAAAGGAAATGACCAGGCAGATTTCAAATCAAGAAAACAAAACTATTTATAGGCATATGAAGAAGTATTCTAAATCACTATAGATTAGAGAAATGAAAATTAAAACAATTCTGTGGTACTTCCTTATCTCTCTCAGATTGACTATATTACAAAAAGTAATAATCATAAATGATGGAGGTGAAGTGGAAAAATTGAGACACTAATGGAATTTTACCTTTTCCAACCATTCTGGATAATAATCTGTAACAATGACTCTCCCCTTTACTTTTTTATCCCAAGCAAGTCTATCTTTATTCATGGGGGGGAGGGGTATTTTGTTTCCTTGTAAACAAGAATATTTTATTAATGTAAAAAAAAACATTTGTACAAAATGAGAATAAAAAATAAATTTAAAAAAAACAATGACCAATGGACAAACAAACTGGACATAACCTTTGGATTAGCAACAGCACTACTAAGTCTCTATACTGATGAAATCATAAAAAGGGGGAAGGACCTATATATGCAAAAAATATTTGTAGCACATTTTTTCTTTGTTTCAAACTATTGGAAAATGAGGGGATGTCCTCAATTGGGGAATGCCTGAATAAACTCTTGTATATGAATGCAACTGAATACTATTGTACAATAAGAAATGATGAGCAGTCAGAATTCAGAAAAACTTGGAAAATTTGCATAAACTGATATGTGTATGTGTGTGTGTGTTTGTGTGTGTGTATCCAAAAAGAAATTATGGATTCTGAAAACAGATTAAAGTATACTTTTTCACTTTTTGAAGAATTTTTTAACTGTTTCTTTAGCAACTGTGAGTAAAATGTAAATAAGTTTTACCTAATTGCACATATATAACTAATGTCAAATTGATTACTCTTTTAGAAAGTGGGGAAAAACAAGATGGAAAAAATTTGAAACTCAAAAACCTTGGAAAATGAATGCTAAAATTTATCTTTACATATAATTGAGAAAAATAAAATAATATCAAATACGAGATTATACAAAATTGGATAAAGGCTTCAGGAATTATAGCAATTATTTATTTATTTGCTTATTTCATTATAGGAATTATTTATGATATGAAGGGGAAAATCCTATAGCTATGAAGAATTTAGAGTAAACTGGTTTTCCATGAAGTGACTTACATAAAGTGAAGTAAGCAGAACCAGAATAATGATACACAATGACGATGATGCAAAAATACCCACTGAAATAGGCCTTAACTCTAAATGAAATTCTCCTTCTAGTAGAAAGTTATGAGTCTATAGCATGGAATATTGCTTATACTGTCAGAAATTGTAATTGTATATTTTTACTTAATATATTTAATTTGTTACATGAAATAAGATTGAGTATAACCAATAATTACAGTGATGTAAGGTCAAAAGGTCAAACTTTTTAAAGCAAGAACTTAAAAGAAACTAGAATTTTCTTAAAATCCTAATGTTTCATTAAATGCATTAGTACAAAATTAAAAAAATATTGTAAATGAAGAAAAAATTGCACAAATTGGAGGAAAACTATTAATGGAGGCTTTATTTCTAGGTAGGATGGAGCAGAGAGAAACATAAATTGTCATGCAAGATATTAGCTAAAACTTAGAGAAAACTACTCATTGCAAGGCAAAGTTTTGGTGAAAGTTTAAAAACAGAATAACAGATGGATATATTGAGCGTGTTTCTATGCAAGGAGTGATGACTTCAAATTATGCAATTAAGCTCACTGCCTGAAATAAAAGTTGAAGATTTTGAATATGTTTTGGTCATACATCTGGAAACACATGGGCAAAATACCAGAAATCAATATTATTTGACAGCAATATTATGTATTCATAAATCTTGCCTAAAGAAGTGAATGAAATTTTCCTTCCTTGGGTAAGAATAACAGAGTATTACCATGTCATACTATTTGGGATCAGGAAAAACGTAATATAATCAAGAATAGAAGAAAGAATGGGGAATTTTTTTCCTAGTATGAATATTCCAGTTATAAGTTACTCTTCACCTAAGCATATCTCAACTGACTATGTTATAATATATAGGGTCTCAATAGTTCCTGAAAGCTTATTGAAACAACTGGACTAGTTGATGTTGATATGACTTATTGTGGGTATATGAAGCCAAATCATCAGGACACCATGGACATACCATTCTTTATTTCCTATGTATCCATGCCTGATAATAGAATCCAGAATTAGAAAATTAGAAATTTTCTCTTAGCCTGATGAACTCTGAATCCTCTCCCAGATAAAAATTACACATTAGAAATGAAGCAGTTTTGGGGAATGGCTAGGGGGCACAGTGGATAGAGTACCGGCCCTGGAGTCAGGAGCACCTGAGTTCAAATCCAGCCTCAGACACTTAATAATTGCCTAGTTTTGTGGCCTTGGGCAACCCATTTAAACCCATTTGCCTTGCAAAAACAAAAAAATAAAAAAAAGAATGAAGCAGTTTCAATATTTTCCATGTCATGGATATAAATCAAGAAAAAACACTGTAACCAATCAAGCTCAATACTTAATGCCCAATCCATTCACTCAGCATAACTACTCTGACCATCCACCAAGTGCCTTCCCCACCCACCTTCTCCACCCTAAACCTTTTATCTCTTCCTAGTAATGGAGAGATTCAAAGGGCAGAAATTTCCTCAGGTTGCAATAACAGTGAGTTAATGTTCTATTTGACCAAAAATAAAACAATAGAGGGAACAAGGACAAAATATATTTTACCATATAATACTTCACTAAGAAATTGTAGCATTCCACTGAAAGTGCTAAGAACTTGGTGTCCATCCTGGCCCATTTAGGTCTTCTCCATCACAGAAGTCACTTGGAGGCAGTGACTGCTGCTAGATAGTAAATTTTCAGGGATAAGAGGTTGATCCTTTAAACTCAAGGATTCATTCTGCAGGGAACTAATCTTGAAAAGGGAGGAATAAATTATCAAAGTTTTCAGAATGAGCAAAATTTAGTTTAAACCTTTTGAGAATAAGCAATTATACCAAAAAGAACAAAATCAATAGCAAAATGAAATATGGCTTCCAGCTTGACCAAGAGTAAGACATATATGATTAAATATTTTAAGAAAAAAGGAAAATTAATTCTTATCTGATCAAGAAGAGAGCCTGGTAGATTTCCAAGTGTTCATGGAGCAACAGCAGAATGTTTTGAATGTTTAAAAGAAAAATCAGAATTGTGAAAAAAATGCATGACTTGTCTAGCAAAAATAATGCTATATGAATCATGCATCCATGATTCAAGTCTTCCCAAAGAAACAAATGGGAAGGTAAATGCTTTGGACTTCAAATTTGGAAACAAAAGATAATCTGGGTAGAAAAGAAGCATAAAACAGTGTAATTGAAGAAAACATTTCATCCATAAACATTGATCTTAAAGAAAAGTTTTGTAAACACTATAGGATTATTCTATTTATTCTGGATTGTGCAGGATAATCCTTAATGAACACAATTTAAAAACCTGAACACCATTTATAATAAATAATTTAAGAGAAACCAATAAAATATTTTCACATAAATGTACACAATTGGAAATGTGTAAATGTAGAAGTCAAAATAAGTGATAGTGGAGAAAATGACCTAAAACTTAATGGAAAACATCTGAATCAATTTTTTGCTTTGTTTTATTTGTTTTTTTCTGCAACTCAGTTATTGAATGGGAAGATATATAAAAACTGAAGAGGAGGAGGAAGTTAGAGGGAAATATATTATGTATCCTAATGAAGTCAAAGGCTACCAATAAAGGAAAAATAATTTCCATAGTCTCAAGAAGAAAAAAAAATCTTTCAGGATATTTGATGAGGAGGCAAAGGGATGGATTAAAAAAAAGGGGTAAAGAAAAAAAGGAAATATTTTTTCTGTCTTTGGAGTACTAATGAATATCCATTTGGGCAAGTGAGGAGACACAGTAGATTGCATATGTTGAACAAGGAGAAGCCACTTTGGCTAGTTCGTAAGAATCCATCATAACTGACACATAGTGAATACAATATCATAATTTCATAAATGGAAACATTATTTTTGAGTACATAAGTTCCCTTCACCTCCTTTTTGGCAATGGGAAGAGGTTGTACCTGCCAACAATGAAGTGCTACATGATTTAATAATATCACTAGAAGCTGCTGTAATTTGAATTACCAAGGATTCATTTGTTCCCTAAAGTTGTTAATTAATATAATCTTGGTTCCAATTTATCTCTTTCTTACAGTTAGCTTTTGCAGGAAACTGTTTATAATATTGTACAGATTTGAAATCAAAGGCAAGCCCTCTCCACTCTAATTCTATAGGTTTAGCTTTTTTATTTTTCTCTAGAGAAGCCAACCTTGCTTAAGAGAACTAATGTGTTTATATCTCACTGTAGGCAAGTTGAACTCTAAATATAATCTACTGCAGAAAAATGTTTTTGACTAATACAGTAAAATACAATTTGAGAATTATAAAAATAATATACATGCTAAAATACTTACCTTTTTAAGCTTAGTTTACTTTAAAAGATTTCCATTAATTTAGACAGCTATTAGATTTTTGATCCTCAAAGTAAATATATATATATTTATAATTTTAAAAAATAATATTGGGATATAGGAAACTCCTGCTAAGAAACTTTCTAGATTATTAACTTTGAGAGTTTCCAAGGTTTCATTATCACTATTTTTAAGGAGATTTGGACCTTGGTCTTCTTCATCTTCATAATTTCATTTACATCTTGAAGATAAGAAAATTAAGACTCATAAAAATGAGGTAGCTTGTCTGGGATGGCACAATTACTTTGTAACAGAATTAGTCAGCAGAACAAAGAGATGGAATTTACCCCAAATCCTCCTTTGTGTGAGCCCTTTATATTCTACATAACCTTGTTAATGATCAAGGACCTCAACTGGGTTCAGGGATCAATCAAGGAGGGTCCCTTTGCTTGGAGAAGAAAGTAAATCAATAGATACGCTTAGATCATTTGCTTTTAGGGTACCATTTCCCACCAAATTTTTTCAGAAAAATCATGCAGAAATGTAAACCAGTTTCACAAAATTTATACTAATCTAAATTCTAAGTAGAGGTTCTCCCGATCAGACTATCAGAGTACCTTGAAATAATGCAAAAATCACATTCAGTTGTTAATCTAGGCCTCAAAAGAATAGGTAGCAACAGTCTGAAACAACTTTGTAGATGACCAATCCATTCTCCCATACCTGAAGTTTTTTTGTTTTTTTTTTTTTTGGAGAGAAAAACTCTTCCCAGAAATCCAGTAGAATGCTTTGTTCAGAGGTAGTTATATTATTTGGAAAGTAGGAAGATCTTGTCATCCAGTCCAAATCTTATACAAAGTAATCTTAAATAAAAGACCTGGAATGGAGAGCTTCTTGAAGATATCCAAAGAAAGGTAACCTACCATCTCTTACAATAAATAATTTTATTTTCATATAGCTCTATTCATTAGAAATTCTTTACTGAAAGCAAGATATTTGCTTTTACTTAATCACAATATCCAACCATCTTTCTCAGTTTTGCCCTAAGGGTCTAAAGGGAGCTACTCTAATCCCTCCTCCTAAAGGTAGTCCTTCAAGACCTAAACACATCTATTTTCAAATGTGTAAGATTTGCACTTTTATCTCTGCTGGCTTTAGTACCTTAAACCTAGTACTCTGACCTCTCAATTTCCATTTCAGTCCTGAATCTGCCAACCATGTGTTCTTTGTTCTTAAAACCATCAGGTATAAGGATTATCAACAACAGAAATTATAGCAAAAGTTAATATGTCTTGAGACTGGGGTTCCATGTATCCTGAATATCATGGTTAAAACTGAAAAAAAATTGGGTTGGTAGTTTCTTTTTGCTGTTCTTGTTTACTTTAATGTTTTTAATATAATTTTATTTTTTCCAATTGTATGTAATGGTAGTTTTTTTTTTATCCTTCACTTTAAATAAAGTAAGTTACAAATTATCTCCTTCCCTTGCTCATCATCCCCTTCCTAAATTGTTTAGCAATTCAATATAGACTGTATATGGGCAATCATATAAAACATATTTCCATATTAGAAATACTGAAAAAGAAGAAACAGTCAAAAGTAAAGATCCATAAAGAAATAAAGTCCAGGGCGAAGCCAAGATGGCGACAAGAAAGGATCAAGTCTTAGGTGCCCACTGATAAAACTTCGAAACTAAGAACTCTAACTAAACTTTCAAGAGACAGAACCCACAGAGGGACCCAGGGAAGCCGTTCTCCTACTCAAGATAACCTGGAAAAGAGCAGAAAGGCTCTGCTCCCCGGATCGGAGGGGCAGCCAGCCAGAGGGGTGGCCCGCCAGAGCAAAAGAACTTTAGCCTCCCGGAGGCAGCCCCAGGGCACTGGGAGCCCCAGCTCACAGCAACAGGGGAGTCTCCTGAGCTGCACCCTGAGGAGCACCGGGCACTAAATGGGGGAACAGCAGAGGACCTCTGCCAGAGCAAGCATGTGGAGCCCAGCCCTCAGGGCACACAGCAAGCAGCATGGTCTTTCCTCAGCCCAGATCCTGGAACAGAAGCAGGTGGAGCCTGTAAGCAGGAGCTCCCAGGGCATGAGCCCATTGACCTGAGGGAGGGGAGTGAAGAGAGACTGCAGAGCTCTATCCTCTGCCTCTGGAACAGGACTCTGGGGCTCTGAACACATTCAGATCCTGATCACAGTCTAGCCGCATCCCCCTATAGAACAGCAGGGTTCCCCCACCTCAGCCCTATGGCAGAGGGGGACGCATATGGTCATTCACAGACCAGGAGGGAGGACAGAGCCTCACACACTGAGATCCGTGTGGGAGTGTCCCAAAAGCTCAGGAAGCACCCCAAAACCAGGCCCAGGCTGGGAAAATGAGCAAGCAGAGAAAGAAGAGGAACACCATTGAGAAATATTTAGCAAATGGGGTCAAGAAAGATCAAAATACTCAGTCTGAAGATGAGGAAGCACAAGCTCTTGCATCTAAAGACTCCAAGAAAAACAGAAATTGGGCTCAGGCTATGACAGAGCTCAAAAAAGACTTTGAAAATCAAATGAGGGACTTAGAAGAAAAACTGGGAAAAGAAATGAGAGATATGCAGGAAAAACATGAAAATGAAGTCAGCAGCTTAGTCAAGGAAATCTAAAAAAATTCTGAAGAAAATAACATGCTAAAAACCAGCTTAGGTCAAATGGATAAAACAGTTCAAAAAGTTATTGAGGAGAAGAATGCTTTAAAAAGCAAAATTTGCCAGATGGAAAAAGAGATATAAAAACTCTCTGAGGAGAACAAATCCTTCAGACAAAAAACAGAATTCAGGGAGATTGATGAATTTAACAGAAATCAGGAATCAGTACTTCAAAACCAAAAAATTGAAAAATTAGAAGAAAATGTGAAATATATCATTGAAAAAACAACTGATATGGAAAATAGACTTAGGAAAGATAAATTAAAAATTATTGGAATACCTGAAAGTCACGATCAGGAAAAGAGCCTTGACATCATTTTCTAAGAATTACTACAGGAAAATTGCCCTGATATTCTAGAAGCAGAGGGCAAAATAAAAGTGGAGAGAATCCACCAATCCCCCCAGGGAAGAGATCCTAAAAAACCAACCCCTCGGAATATTATAGCCAAGTTCCAGAACTCCCAAGTCAAAGAGAAAATATTACAAGCAACCAGAAGGACACAGTTCAAATATCATGGAGCTGCAGTCAGGATCACACAGGACTTAGCAGCAACTACACTGGAAGCTTGTAGGGCTTGGAATATAATATACTGGAAGGCAAAAGAGCTTAGAATGCAGCCAAAAATCAACTACCCAGCAAGTCTGAATGTCCTCTTCCAGGGAAAAAGCTGGACTTTCAATGAACCAGGGGAATTTCAAATGTCCCTGTTGGAATGGCCAGAGCTGAATAGAAGGTTTGAACTTCAGATACAGGACTCAGGTAAAGCATAGAGAGTGGAAGAGAAGGGGAAAATATGAAGGACTTAATGATGATGAGCTGCATGTATTCCTGCATAGAAAACTGACACTGATAATACTCATATGAACCTTCTCAATTAATAGAGCAGATAGGGGGAGCTTTTATAGTTGAAGCATGGCAGAAAGCTGAATTTGAAGATTCCATATGGTGTAAAAATGGAGTCAATAGAAAAAAGAGAGGGAGAATAGGCCAAGATATTTTATATAATAAGATTTTTCTTTATTACAATGAGCTATTGCAATTCCTTTTCTTTTCTCTTTTTTTTACAATAGATCATATATAGAGGCTGCTCAAGATTTTGAGGTCAAGAGGTCAATTTTGGCTAAAATAACCTGAGCTCTGTTGACCCTTGAGCTGAAAGCTTCCATGGAATTTTGATTTGATAAAACAACTGCATCATTCCTGGCCTCACTATTTGATAAGCCCTGTTTCCAAACTTCTTGACCTGGGTGTGTGTTAATGTGTTTTTCTTTTCTTTCCTGAGTCAAATCCATCCCTGGTGGACAAGGGATCACCTTTATGAAGTTTTATCAAATTCTTTTTTTTTTTCTGTAACCAGAACCACTATATATGCTATCAATAAAGTTCAAGATTGTGTTACCCAGGATGAGCATCAGGTTGGGCAATAGTGAGTTTGTTATGTAAACAGAAAAGAGCTAAGTGTAGAGGCTGCTAAAGCAAATTTGGGGTCAAGAGGGCAATTTTGGCTAAAATAACCTGAGGTTTGTTGACCCTTGAGCTGAAAGCGTCCATGGAACTCTGATTTGATAATACAACTGTGTCATTTATGGCCTCAAAATTTGATAAGCCCTGTTTTAAGAACATCTTTTTAAAATTCAGATTAGAATTTTAATGATGCTGCTGCTGGTCCAGCTGGATGATAGTTGGGGACCATCTTCAATTGTACTGATTTGTAGAGGGAAGAGTGAGACTGGGGTCTTTGAACAACCCTCCTCCCTTAAATCCATTTAACTTGAAAGTTATGCATGCATAGTCCTCTTTGAGAATGAAGGACCAGGGCAGCTAGGTGGCCCAGTGGATAAAGCACTGGCCCTGGAGTCAGGAGTACCTGAGTTCAAATCCGGTCTCAGACACTTGATAATTACCTAGCTGTGTGGCCTTGGGCAAGCCACTTAACCACATTTGCCTTGCAAAAACATAAAAAAAGAAAGAGAATGAAGGACAAACAACAAGTAACATAGGTAGCATGCCACTGAATGTCCTGGGTCTCCATTTTGTTTGGAAGTATAAACTCTGCAATTTTTAGATTCTAAAACTGGTTACTCAAAATGCATTCATGAAGACATTATTGCCTTGATTATTATACTCATTGGCAATATGAGTTATATTGTAGTCATAAAAATATTAAATTATATATAAGGCCCTTGAAAATTTTAGGGGGGCTATGTGAGTTATATTTATTCTGTGAAATTACAAAGGATACTATAGCAATACATGTATATGCATGATATATAAATGCATATATTTAAATGGTCATAATGTTCATTGCATTTAATTTAAAGTTGCATTGCATGTAATATAAAGAATATACAAATGCATGTTTATATAAATCAATCAATGTTATCTACACACACAGATATATATATACGTATACATATGTATACATTCACATACACACACACACACACACACACACACACACACACATATATATATATATATATATATATATATATATATATATATATATATATGCTGATACATGTACAAAATTGCAGTTTTAGAGTTGACAGGAAATTTAGGGGTGCTCTATTATCCAACCATTTCATTTTATAGATGAGGAAATTTAGAAAGAGTGCATTAAATGACTTGCCTAGCATGACACAGTTAATAACTGTCTTGGATTGGATATGAATCCACCTATCCACCTTTTTTTAAAACTCAGAATGAAATGTTCCATATAATCCATACCGTGTGTTGAATAGTTCCATACTATACTTTGAGAAGCCTAAGACTCTTATAATCTCACCAATTTAAGTAGTCTCTCCCAAAAAGTTTCAAGAGTCATCTAAAAGGGAGGGATTATTTAACCAATGGGAATTGATAAGGTCATCAAATATAACAGTAATATAGGAAAAAGAAAAGAAAGTCAAAGGAAAGAACCTGGGCTCCCCTATATTTAGTGGGCAAAACTAGAAGGAACATTGAAAAAAGAAGACTCAGAAGGAACAGTTGAGAGGAAACCTAAAAAAAGGACAGTATCACAACATAGAGAAGACATGATATTTATAACAAGAGAGTGATCAGCAGTGGCAAAATTCTAAAAGAGATCAAGGACACATAGGATTGAGAAAAGGACATTAGATCTGACAATTAAGGAAAAAGTATAACATTAGCAGGAACTGCTTCAATTAGATGACAATGTTACAAACATTAAGAGGCATTAAGTGAAGTGGAGGCATTGATTATAGATGATTTTTGTAATACATTTATGTATGAAAGAGGAGAGATGTATAAGCACAAAGGCAAAAAAGCATTAAACACCTACTATGTACATATAACATAGTGCTAAGTGTAATGCAATTATTATCTTATTTTATCATCCTAATAATAGGATTATTATTGAATATTTGTTAACAGTGATTCCTCTTGAAAAATGTCTACTCACATCTTTCATCTAGTCTCTTAATATTATAGAAATGCCTCTAAAGAAAATGAATATTCCTTTGACCTGTCTGTCATCTTGAAATAGTTCCATCTCAATTTTCATATTCCTTGATCAATTTTTGATTCTTAATGTGTTGTATCTGTAATGAAAGACCTTATAACCTTCCCCCCATCACTGCAGAAAGAATATGAAAACATTCAAAAAGTGGGTCCAATTATTCACACAGGAAAGACAAAGTGAATTAGTAAAATGAATTTCCTAAATTGTGTCATTCACTTGGATGACCAAACTTTGGGACTTATTCATCATTAAGTATACCTGAATCAAATTCAGACAAACACCCAAGGATATGATCCCAAATTATTAGAGGAAGAGTGTCACCTGGGTTGTTTAGAAAATTAAAAATTGCCTTTATTTTCTCCAGATTGCTCTGAAATTCAATATTCTACTTATAATCCCTGTATTCTGTTAGAGATATATTCTTGAGCCCAAAACAGGAAAAAAACAATAAAAATAAAATCAAACAAAAATATCAGAAAACACATAGCAAGGAATTAGTTCTGTTCTGTTTTTGTTTTCATATTTGCATGACAGTGGGGTTAAGTGACTTGCTCAAAGTCACACAGCTAAGTATTAAATGTGTGAGACTATATTTGAACCCAGGTTCTTCTGATACTAGGGCAAATGCTCTATCCACTGCATCATCTATCTGCCCTTAGTAGCCACATATTTCAAATTGTTTGAAATTGGTTAGTAAGATTCAGTTTAAAATCAGAGTATTGGTTCATTTTTAAAAAAAAAAATATGCATACTATAATGCAGTTCCCTTTTGTTTCTGATTCTTCCCCAAGTGACTTCTAAAACTCATCAGAAATTCCCCAGAGTAGCTAACCTAGCACAATGCTGACCTCTGGTGATAAGATTTTTTTTCATAATGTCTTTAGGACATGTACTAACTTCATAAAATTACCCATTAAGCATCTTAAGCATTCAAAGTTTCCTTTTAGGGGACTTGCGAGATGGAGACAAAATGGTGGCATGAAGCTAACCTTCTCCTAGAGCTTTCCCTTCCCTAAAATAAATGAAGCCTCTACTTTGACATTCACGCTACAGATCCCGTTAAAAAAAGTAAAGATACAAAGAAGTTTTTAACTGCAGATATCATGGAGTATCTTCAGTGAAGTTCCATCTCTTCAGGAGAAAAAGGGAAAATCAAGTCTAGGAGATGGGAGAGCAGGAAGGCCAGCAGGAGGCTTTTAGATATATTGCAATCCAGGTGCCCATAACTTAACAACAGCAAGCAGAGGTCCCAGCAGCTAGATAGAAAGTCAGCAGGGAGTTTTCCAGTCCCCAAAAGAGTCTGAACCCTGAGAAACGAGGGTAAAAGACAGAACTGGGTCAGGGACAAACCACTATTAAGTCATAACCTGGGCAAGAAGGGGGGAAAAACCTTCTGTAAATGCAAGACCTGAACTGCATAGGCAACATCTTGGCCAACCAAAAGCCAGCGATCACACCTCAGCTCCAGCAAAAGAAACAAAACAAACAAACAAACAAACAAACAAAAAACTTTGAATCTATACTCCCTTTACCCCTGGAACAGAGATAAAACAATAAAGGTGAGCAAAAATACTAAAAGAGCTCTCACTATAGAAAACTACAGAAAAAAGATGATAAAAATACTATGTTGGAAGAAAGAAAGCAGTGAAAACTCACTCACAGGGGAAGTATCGAAACAGTCTATGAACTGGATTTAAATACAAAAGCTCACTGAAAATTTTAAAAATAGAGTTTAAAAACAAAAGAAGAGAGGGAGACTAAAAATGGAAAAAGGAAATGAATGCCATAAAGGAAAATTATGAAAAATTGACCAAACAAATAAACTCCCTTAAAAGTGAAAATAACCAACAGATAAAGAAACACAGAAGCTAATTGAAGAAAATAAAACCCACAAAATTAAAATTAAAGAAATGGAAACAAATGAATTTACAAGACAAGATTCCATAAAACAAACTAAAAAAGCAGAAAAAAACTGAAGAAAATGTAAATATCCTTTTAGGGAAAACAAATCACCTAGAAAAATAGATCCAGAAGAGACAATCTACGTATCATTGATCTACCAGAAAAGCTGAGCCAAAAAAAAAAAAGAACCTCGAAAACAAGAAAACATTTCAAGTACAAAGGAAACACAATCAGACTCAAACAGGACCTATCAACCTCAATACTGAAACATCAGAATACCTGGCATAGCATATTTCTTAGAAAAAATTACGTGGGATTACAACCCAGAAAGTATTACACTGCAAAATTCAACATATATTGTGAAAGAAAAAGATGGATGTTCTACAAAATAGACAACTTCCAGAATTTCATGACATAAATACCAGAACTGAACAGAGAATTCAATCTCCAAATACACAATTAAAGTGTTGCATTTAAAAAAGTAAATGAAAAGGGAAAGAAAAAAACAAAACAAAACAAAAAATATGCTGGTCAAGATCATGAAATTGTACAAACCTAAAAGAGAAGATATATATCTAATGCTTTAGAACTTTACTTCCCTTAGGATAATGAAAGGGTAGAATATAATTGAAGAGAATGGACCTAAAGGATTTGGGTATACTTGGATTTTATCTCTCCAGGATGACATCACTATGTTTGAGATGAAAAGCCTTGAAGAAAAGCAGTGGTGTTAATTAAGCATAAATATCTCATTATCCAGGGATCAACTTTAATTCTTCTCTGCTTACCACCTTTTCTAATAAGGGCATTATATACTGTGAGGATGAGTCAAGGTCTCTAACTCACAATCATTGTAAAGTTCTCAGGTAAGACCTCCAGAGCCTCCTAGTACTTAAAAATCTTTAAGGTTCTTTCTGTTAATTAGATCAGGGTTTGACTTAACAAGGGGTTAAGTACCCTGGGTGGGGGGTGGGACAGTTAGTGGGAGAGAGAATAGGCCTTGCTTCATTTAACAAAGGGTTAAGTAACCTGACCCTGGATGGGGGAGGGGGAAGGAGGGGGAATATGTGAAAGAAAATTGGCCTGTGGGCAAGGGCACAAAGAACTCAAGAAATGACATGGCTTTAGATGATGATTTGGCTCATGAGGAGGATTGTGTGTACTTGAAAGACACTTGAAAAGGGGTAAATTAAAAAAAAATGGTTATAATTTAACACAATTTGAGTCAATACTGCTTATCAAGCAATCAGGCAATCTGTGAGGATACCTTGATCACCATGTGAGATTATCAAGCAATGAAATAATCAAATTGTTATTGATGATTCCTGATTAATATTTTCAGTGATAAATTACCAAGGGAAGTGGCACAAAGATTTGTAATTTTAGAGGGAAAGGAGGGACAATGTGAATGTTCTGTAAATTATATTCAATAGATTTAGCCCAGAGAGAGAATAAAATACATTCCCATTTGAGTTTAAAAATCTAACCTAATCTACAGGGAAGGGGTGGGGGGACTGGGAAAGAGAAAGTTAAGGGAAAAAGGGATTGATAAAATGAAAGTTGAAGATATAAATGAAAATAAACTGAAAGTTAAATTTTTAAAAGAAAAGTCATAGGGGAAAGGTAGTAAAATTTTGGTGAGGAAGAATAAGAGAAAAATATAAATGAAGAAAGATAACATGGAGGGAAGTATAGAATTAGTAATCTTAACTGTAAATGTGAATGGGGTGAACTGTCCCATAAAAAGGAAGCAGATAGCAGAATGGATTAAAAACAGAATCCTACAATTTAATGTTTATAAGAAACACATTTGTAACAGGGAGATACATACAGGGTAAAGGTAAAAGGTTGGAGAAAATATATTATGCCTCAATTGAAGTAAAAAATAATCTGGGGTAGCTATCCTAATCTCAGATAAAATAAAAGCAAAAATCAATGACATTAAACGGGATAAAAAAGGAAACTACCCTCTTAAAAGGCACCATTGGTAATGAAGCTCTGTCATTATTAAACATGAATACATTTAGTGGTATAACATCTAAATTGCTAGAGGAAAACCTGAGTGAATGACAAGGAATCATAGACAGCAAAACTTTTATAATTGGGAGACCTCAATCTCCCTCTTCCAGAACTAGATAAATCTTATGACAAAATAAATGTTAATGGAATCGTAGAAAATATAGATATGTTAGACTTCTGGGGAAAATTTAACGTGGCTAGAAAAGAAAACACCTTTTTCCCAGCACTACATGGCATCTGCACAAACAATGACCATGTACTAGGGCACAAAATCCTTATAATCAAATGCAGAAAGGCAGAAATAATAAAACACACTTTTCAGACTGTGATGCAATAAAAAGTATGAAAAATAAGGGATCATGAAAAGATAAACCAAGGACTAATTGGAAATTAAATGGCTTTGTGTTAAATAATGAGTAAATCAAATAGCAAATAATAGAAATAATCAATAATTTTATCCAAGAAAAATATACTAAAGAGACATCATACCAAAATTTATGGGATACAGTTAAATTCCTATATTAATAAAATAAAGAAAGAGAAAATCAATGAATTGGGTATGCAACTAAAAATGCTAGAAAAGAACAAATTAACATTCTTAATTAAATCCCAAATTAGAAATTCTGAAATTCAAGAGAGAGACAATAAAATTGAAAGCAAGAAAATCATTGGTCTCATATTTAAAAATATGAGTTGGTCTTTGAAAAAGAAAACAAAATAGACAAAGCTTTGGTTAATCTGATTTTAAAAAAAGAAAGAAGATAACCAAATTACCAGTATCAAAAATGAATAGGGTTAACTAACCACCAATGAGAAGGAAATTAAAAAAGATAATTTGTAGCTACTTTGCCAAACTGTATGCCAATAAATCGCATAATCTGAATGAAATGGATGAATATATTCAAAATTACAAACTGCCCAGATTAAGAAAAATAAATTACTTAAATAACCCTATTTCAGAAAAAAAATGATTGAAGACACCATCAATAAACTTTATCTTAGGATAAATGTCTTCAGGTCCAGATGGATTTACAAATAAATTCTACCAAACATTTAAGGAACAATTAATACCTATTCTACATAAACTATTTAAAAAAAATTTGTAAAGGAGTTCTGCAAAACTTCTTTTATGACATCAATATGGTACTGATACCTAAACAAGAAGGGTTAAAACAGACAAAGAAAATTATAGAACAATCTCTCTAATGAATATAGATGCAAATCTATATTTGCATCTTAAACAAAATGTTGGCAATAAGACTACAGCAAGTTATTACTATGATAATACACCACAAACAGGTAGAATTTATACCACATGGGAAGGGATGTTTCATCATTAGGAAAGCACTCCACCTAATTGAACACATCAATAGCAAAACCAGTGTAAATCATATGATTATCTCTATAAATGTTGAAAAAGCCTTTGATAAAATACATCTATTGTATTAAATTAAAAACATTAAAAATGCAAGAAAGTTCAAGAATAAATTGATTTTTCCTTAAAATAATAAATGGTATCTATCTAAATTCAACAACAAATATTATATGTAAGGGAAATAAACTTGGAGCATTTCTAATAAAGTCAGGGGTGAAACAACCATGCCCATTATCACCATTACTTTTATTTTTATTTTTATTTATTTTAGGTTTTTGCAAGGCAAATGGGATTAAGTGGCTTGCTCACGGCCACACAGCTAGGTAATTATTAAGTGTCTGAGGCACCATTACTTTTAAATATAGTATTAGAAATACTAGCAGTAGCAATAAGAGAAGAAAAAGAAATTGAAGGAATCATAATTGGCAATTAGGAAGCAAAGCTTTCATGCTTTGCAGATCATATGATAGTGTACTTAGCAAACCAGAGAAAATCATGTAAAAAGCTCCTTGAAACAATTACCAAATTCAGTAAAGTAGCAGGATATAAAATAAACCCACATGAATCATCAGCATTGCTCTATATGAAAAACAAAGCTGAACAGCAAGAGATAGAAAGAGAAATAGCTTTTAAAATAACTAAAGCAACACTAAATTCTTGGGAATCTACTTGCCAAGATAAACCCAGAAGTCATATGAACACAATTATAAAGCACCTCTCACCCAAATTAAGACAGATCTTAATAACTAGAAAAATGTCAAATCCTCATGGTTAGTTCAAGCTAATATAATAAAAATGACAATTCTATCCAAATTAAATTACTTATTCAGTGCCATACCAATGAAACTATGAAGTAACTATTTTACCAAACTTAAAAAAATAGTAACAAAATTCATCTGGAAAAATAAAAGGCAAGAAGAGCAAAGGAAATGATGAAAAAATATAAAGCAAGGTGACCTAGTTCTTCCCATTTTAAAATTATACTTTTAAGGAGCAGAAATCAAAACAATCTGATAATGGTTAAGAAATATAGCAATGGATCATTGGATTAGGATAAATTCAAAAGAAATTTCAGTAAATAACTACAAGAATCTACTATTTGATAAAACCAAAGACATCAACTTCTAGCATAAGAACTCACTATTTCACAAAAATAGTTGGGGAAAACTGGAAAATAATATGGCAAAAACTAGGCATAGTTCCTCAGCTCACAGCCTATACCAAAATAAGTTCATTATGGGTACAGGATTTAGGCACAAATAAATAGTGATACCATAGATAAATTAATAGACCAAGAAATGCTCTAACACAATATCTATCAGATCTATAGAAAGGGAATAAATTTATGACCAAACAAGAAGTAAAAAAATTATAAATTATAAAATGAATGATTTTGACTAATTAAAAAGTTTTTGCACTAATAAAATGCTGCCAAAAGTAGAAGGAAAGCAGTACACTGGGAAACAATTTTCACAACCAGGAGTTCTGATAAAGATCTCATTTCTAAAATATATAGAGAATTGCATCAAATTTATAAGTTCACAAATCATTTCCTAATATCGAAAGATATGAACAGACAGTTTTCTAAAGAAGAAATTAAAGCTATATATAAACATGAAAAATTGTTCTAAATCATTATTGATGAGAGAAATGCAAATTAAAACATCTATGAGATAACACCTCACACCTATAAGATTGGCTAAGGTGGCAAAAAAAGGGAAAATGATCAATGTAGGAGAAGTTGTTGGTGGGCTGGGACATTGATTCATTGCTGGTGGAGTTGGATCCAACCTTTCTTGAGAAAAATATGGGACACTACACAAAGAGCAATGAAACTGTTCATACACTTTAATCCAGCAATTTCAATTCTAAGTCCATATCCAGAAGAAATTATATAAAAAAGGGAAAGTCCTAGATATTCCAAAATATTCATAGGAACTCTTTTTGTAGTGGCAAAGAATTGGAAATTGAGGGGATGACCATCAATTGAGGAATGGCTAAGTAAGTTATGGTATATAAATACTATGGAATATTATTATTCTATAAGCAACCATAAATGGTCATACTCTAGGGAAGTATGGAATGAATTAGGGAATCTGATACTGTGAAAAGGGAGTAGAACCAAGAGAATAATGCACACATAAACAACAACATTGTGGGATGAACATCATTGATGGAACCTGCTCCTCTCAGCAATCCAAGGAGTTAGGACAACTGTATTAGCCTAGCTAAGGAATATATTAACCCCATCCAAAGGAAACAAAACAAAAACAAAACAAAACACATGCAAAAAATCAAACAACCCTTCAGATTCTGATGAACACTTTATAAAAATTAACTCTTATGTATCTTTCCCTTAATCCTAATTCCTCATACAGAAAATTACTACTTTAAATATATTTATCAAAATATGTATATACATTGCTAACCTGACTATCACTGAGGGGAGGGAGGTAAGAAGGGAGGGTGGAAGGAAATTTTGTAATTCAAAAATATATTTGTGCATATGGATGAAAGTGATTTTTTTAAAACCTAAAGTTTCTTTTTATCATAAGAATAGTGATTTGATCCTGGGTACCTCACCATTGTGCTTTTTTAGGAGAATGAAATTATAATATGTTTCATTACTCTGCCATGTCCAAGTTTCAACTGGAAAAGACAAACAAAAATTAAAGACAAATTAGAAAAGGACAGTAGCCCTATTTTTCTTATCATTCCTGAAAAGTTACTACAGAAGCTATGACAAAGGAATCTGCACGAGCAGTGATATTATTGGAGGTGATGTAATGGTCTTTAAGATATTTTACTTGAGTTCAAAACTTATGTCACAAATTGTCAGTATGTAATTTATAGGGTTTATCTTTACATTTACACTACATTTCTAGATCAAATATCCTCAAAGTAAGGATTCCTTAATTCATTTTTGTAATACTTGTTGAAGACTTACTAAGAAAACAAAATGAAAATTTAGCATTTACTTGGGTTTTTTTGGTAAAGGTGTGATTTTTCAAATACATAAAGAATGAAATCAAATTTAAAAAATTATGGTTCATTCCATATTTGATAAAATTGTCAAACGAAATTAACAGGAAATTTTGGAAAGAAGATATCTAAGTTATCAAAATTCATATAAAATTGCTCTAAATGATCATATGAATAGTATTTTTTCACCAAATACATAGCATGAAAAATTTATCATTTATTTTTATAATATATGAGTTACAAATTTTACTACCTTACTACTTTTCTTCCCCTGCTTTGACAATGTTAGGTAGTTTGGATATAGTTCATAATGTGATATCATGTTACGCATATTTCCATATGTCTCAGTTGTGGAAGAAACAGACCAAAAGGAAAAATAACTATGAAAAAGAATAAAATAATTTAGAAAATATGCTTCAATATACTTTCAGAGCCCATCAGTTCTTTATCTGAATATGGATAGTATCTTTCTTCATGAATCCTTTGTAGTTGTAATGGATCATCATATTACTAAAAAGAACTGGGTACTTCATATTGATCATCACACAAGCTGCTGATTCCGTACATAGGGTTCTCCTAGATGTTCTCATCTTACTTTGTATCAGTTTCTAAAAGTGTTTCCAGAATTTTTCTGAAACATTGATTCATCATTTACCACTGTTCAATAGTAATTTATTACATAACATGGTCCATTCAGCTACTCCCCAACCAATGGAATTCCTACAATTTTCACTGCCACGAAAAGGATTTATATATATATATATATATATAGATAGATAGATAGATAGATATAGATATAGATATATAGATATATAGATATAGATATATATATTTGCACATGTGGATCCCTTTCCCTGTTCTATCATTTCTATGGGATAGAGATGAAGAAGTGTTTTAATTTTCATTTGATTAATCAAAAGTGATTTGGAGTACTTCTTCATAAGCCTAAAGATATCTTTGATTGTTTTAATCTGAAAAAATGCCTCTTCACATTCTTTTTTCCATTTATCAATTGTGAGAATAATTTGTTTTTCTTAAATTTAACAGTTCTCTAAATATTTGAGAAAAGAGCTCTTTATCAGAGACATTTGTTGTTAATATGGTTTTCCTGTTTTCTATTTTCCTTCTAGTCTTGTTTGCCTTGGTTCTGATTATTCAACAGATTTTTTAATTAATATAACATAATAAAATAACATAAGATAATAAAAATCATCCATTTTGCAGTTTGTAATAGTTTCTCTCATATAATAATGAAGTCTTCCCCTTCTCATAGACCTGAGAAATACACTATGCCTTGATCTCATAATTTGCTTCATGGCATTGCTTTTTATGTCTACATCATGCAGTCATTTTGACCTTATTATATTGGTACACAATGAGAGATACCTCTTTATATCTAGTTTTTGTTCTGTTGCTTCCAGTTTTTCTCAGCAATTTTTTCATATAATAAGTTCTTATTCTAAAAGCTGGATTCTTTATATCATGGGAGAGCCTGTTTCAGAGGCATTGGTGAAGGAATTCACACAAGTTTCTCTTTTAGTGAAAACTTTGATGACATTGAAGCCAGCAGGACAAGTGGCAGGACCAACTAATTTGCCACTGAGAGGAGCTTATATAGAAAAGTTGGGAAAGATTATATATTTTGGACGTCAGCTACATAACCATATGCTAGGGAAACTTTCATTTGTTGGATTTTCAGTATGGAATAAGGTTCAAGAAGCATCCATTGGATGTTCCAGTTACGGAACTAGTATATGCTTTTCCTAGGTAAGATGGTTTCCTATACTGGGCCAATTTGCAAAGCAATCTAATGCCAATGATTCTGTATTTGGGACCCCTTTTTACCTAAAGTTCATATACACTTCAGTATTACAGTTAACACTCTCAATTGGATAGGAAGTCTTCCATATTTGGAAGCTAGTGGCACAGAGTAAAGGGCTCATTTTGAGGAACTACTTGATGCTGAAAGGGGGTATAAAGCTGTTGGGGATTTGAGATGCATTTTATATGTGGGTGAGGCAGCATCTTATGATTCATGACATCCAGGATTGCAAAGAGGATAATATCTGATTTTGACTGCTAGTTGGAATTGTGTGACCTCTAGCCTGGCAGAGACAAACATTATAAGGTGATTTAACAGATGATGCCAAAAATCTAGAAAAAAATTATTGAGCATGGGGAAGATCGAGCATGGAGAAAAGTCAGGAGTCTCACCTTGAAGAGGGTCTTTGTGAGACAAGATTCTCATGGACCTTCAATATCCATGTTCTCTTTTCCATGATATACTTAGTCTAGAGTCGAACCTGGTAGGAGTTTTTTAATAAACATAGAGAATTAGCAAAACAGAAGAACAACAATATAGATAAGTGTAGATGGCAAAATAATATTCCATGACTTTGACAATTGGTGACTGACTAGATGTATCTAGCATGTATCTTCTGGTGGTTTTGCATTCAGGTAGCATTGATTTTTCAGTATGTAGAGTAATGCTGCATGGTACCAGGACATATTATGCATGTACCTGCATTCTTCATTTACTATTTGCTCTGACAGTGATTTTTTTTTAAATAGCAAAAAGCAGGGACATGATCAAACTCGTCATTGATGACTTGACACACATACAGCAGGAGCAAATATTTTTGCCTCTGTTTGAATTCAGGTAAGAGTCATTGTTAACAACCAACCATGCAGTAAAAATTCCACTTCATATTCAGACTCAGGAATGAGTGAGTGGAAATATTCTTTTTTAAAAGGAGTACAATAGCGGTGGCCAGGTAGCACAATGGATAGAGCACCAGCCCCTGGAGCCAGGGTTCAAATCAGGCCTCAGACTTTTAATAATAATTACCTAGCTGTGTGGCCTTGGACAAACCACTTAATCCCATTTGCCTTGCAAAAATACCTTGAAAAAGAGCACAATAGGGAAACTGAGCCAGGAGTATTCTACTTTGAACTTAAGCCATAGTCATCCTTTCAACATTACTCAGACACAGACCATCACCTTGGACACTTTAGCATAACATTCCCTTTGAGTAGCTTATGGTATTTTCTTAATGGTCACTTATTAATTTAAAATTCATCTGATACCTAAAGTCAAACCTTAAAACAAAGATCCATCATAGTCCAAAAGAATTTTACTCTAAATGGTCAGTTTCCCTAGTGACACTTTAGAGTTAGCGATTTTTTCTTTTGTTTTTCTCTCACAAAGTAGCAATAAGTGAAACAAAGTTCACACAGTTCAGACATAATTGAGATTAAAGTAAAGTTCATCACTTGCTTTTTTTCCAGTTTAAATTTATCCTCATGTAAATTCCAAATCATAAGAAATCATTTCTATATTACACAAAACCCTGTAGATCTACAGCAAGTCAGGTTCATGTTTAGTAATTCAATAATCCTGACTTTTGCTCCTTTCCCAGGACTGTTAACTTTACCCATGCAGTCCCTGCCTGCCCTCCCATCTACCCTACTATGGGCTGTATTCTATGATATTTTAGGTTTCAATATAATGACAGTAACTACAAATAATTTATGCTTTCATGAATGTTAAGAATTAGTTGCATATGTAATCTTTCTTGATGTTAAACAAAGGTGGAAAAATACAAATCTAAATGACAGCTAAAAATCAAAAACTGATACAATAACACAACTGATTTAAAAACTTTTTTCACAGGTTTTTCTTTTAGTCTATTTCAGTTCTTACTCTAATTATATGCAAGATGTAAAAAAATATAACTTATAAAACTTTACCAATTAGCACATTAGAACCAAAATATTACTTGAAACTAGAAGCAAACCTATTACTTCTACTGTGAGTCCAATAAATTATTTCAAGGGATTTTATACAGAAAATTAGGTTTCTTGTATTTATTAACCTCTTAATATACAATTCACATTTTAAAAATCCTATAAAACTTCAAAGTTTGATGCACATACATAATTAAGGAAACAATAATAATATTTAACATTTATAGTGGCTGATTTATACCATGTTTAATTACATGAATTAAAAAGAGGGGAGGAAACTTCCTTCAGGTAACTCAGTTTACAAACTTCAAGTCCATGTATCTTCCAAATTTGTCTCGATGGTAAAGAGTAAATAAATTCTCACTTATCTTAAACATCTAATTAGGAGAGACCTATGTCACATAAAATGTAATAAAAATGAATTTAATTAACCTGAATCTATTTTCTAAATGATATTACACAAAACCAAAATCTATGATTTTTAATACCATAGTGCAATATTTAACAGTAATATTATATATATATATATATATATATTGCAAACATTTCATATTATAATATTTATCATTTCCAGTAATATTTCCAAAGGCTGCAAATGTGGTAGTTAAATATTAGGGTTTTGTTAATTTACTTCAAACACATTTACGAACATATTGCATTTTAGTACAAATCCAAGTTCTACTGTCCCAGAAAAAATTCATAGCTTACCAATTGAATCATCTCTATACTCTGTTCATTCTACACTGACTTGAAAAAAATCTCAAAACTTCCATAACGAATCTTTTCAATTTAAACAAATATCAAACCTGTTCATATCATCTGACATGTTTCAATTCTTCTTCCATAAATTTCATACATATCACATATGGTTCTAAAACTCAATCTTCTTTATTCTTTCTACTTCAAACCATTTATTATTCTCTTAAAAGCATTACTTGGACTCACAGCTTTCTTTTTCCCTTTTTATGCTGTTCAACTATATATATTCCACTGAATATTTTATTTTGTTATTTCAGGAGATATTGTTGTTAAACAGACACAATGACTCATTTAAAATCTTACTTTTGTACATATACAGTATGTGACCATATTGTTGATACATATGTATCATGTCAGAATTCTTTCTGTTAATATGTAACAAAGCAAATATATTCCGAATATGCACCCATCAAAAATTCTTCAAATTTGTTTTAACCCTTTAAACAATTATTAAAGTATATAAATATAACTTGAAAATATAGTAATAAACTTGAAAATATAATAAACAAGGCCATTTCAAGTTACCTGCTCAATTATATAAGTAGCAAGACTTTTCTTAAACATAGAAAAGAATGAAGTCTCATATAAATTTTAAAAATATTTCCCAATTTTCACAGTATATATCCCAATGCAAAAGTTCCATTTGAAGTGATTAATTTTGGGGGTAGGTTGGGGGGGTTAGGTTTTTGCAAGGCAAATGGGGTTAAGTGGATTGCCCAAGGCCACACGGGTAGGTAATTATTAAGTGTCTGATACCGGATTTGAACCCAGGTACTCCTGACTCCAAGGCTGATGCTTTATCCAATGTACCACCTAGCAGCCCCAAAGTGATTAATGTTTAGTACTAACTTGTATGACTTTAAAATAACAAACTCAGTTACATTTCACCTTTTCCTGTTGCTCTTGATGTAATGAAGGTTTTAGAAATTTTCTGTTGGAGTAATTTCAAGTATGGAATGGGCCCATCCCTTCTGTAAAAAAAAAAAAAAAAAAAATTGAACTGCATTTCTATAGCAAGCTTGTCTCTGAGAAAATTTCCTCCTAATGCAAGGAGGAAACAGATGGGGTGGTATCAGAATTTCCAGCACAGGGATCTAAGAGCAAGGAATGAGAGTACCTTTCAAGGTGGTAATTTACAAATAATCTTTACCTACTGCCACCAAGGCACTTATTGTCTGGGGAAGGCTGATTTTCCCATTCTATAGCTGTGAATCTGCAGAGCTGAGACAGAGAAAAGAAGGTGTTCCCCTGGCATAGGAAGGACTGAAGATCAAGGGCAGAGATTTTGATATCCATGACACATGGAAACATACACAAATACATTTTAACAGCACTGAAAAAAAATCTTGTGCCTTTCTAGGTATTTTTATTTTGCCAATCATACAAATACCTAAAAGTTTGATAATTTCTCATGACCCTCTAGATAATGCTGAGGTAAGACACAAAAGACCAAGTAAGAGACCAAACTGTCTCCAATAGTTGGACTAATAGAATTTTTTATCTCAAATCCATATCCTTAAGCTTCTGCTGAATGACTGGGGTCTATTGACTCATAAAATACATGTTAAAAATGGTAGCTTCCTCAGTTTAGGAAGAGTCAAATGTGGTGTATTTCAGTGCAGGGTATTTATTGGAGGCTTGGGTGATTTCTTTAAACTTTTTATGATTCACCTGTCTTTTAATTCTCCATATTACATTTTCTAATAGTCAAGAAATCATATGGTCCCTTCTTTCCCTATTACTGATACTCCCATTGGGGATATGCTGGGAGGACAGTAATTACTCCAAGGGGGTATCTAGTCACAGACTCAGGCATAGTATCTCAAAACTTCTGGAATAGATTCCAAATTTTCTTTTTTATCATCAGCTATACTACAAGTGGAGAATAGAATGTTTCTATCTCCCCAAGAGAGGTCAAATTGTAATGTTATTTTTTTGAACTCTTTAGTAAATTAATTGATGTTCTCAGAATAACAACCCAATTCTTCTGTGGAAGGTCAGACAATGAATAAGGTCCATGGATATAAATTGCTTGTCATTGTGCATCAATTACTTCCCTCAAGGATAAGATTTTAATAGGTAGGGATGGATGGGTCCTCAAGAGGGTTGATGGAGTCAGGACTCTCAGGAATCTGGGAATCAGGGGTTTGAGGAGAAAAAGACAGTTCCGTTCTTTGTCTGTGATGGATTAAGTTGTGGGGGTGCATCAAAAGCTATTGAATACGGTCCATATTTTGCAACTCCATGCTTCTGCTTAGCAGTAACTAGATCCACTAAAGAGGGAGGTATGGTGGGTAAAAGGAAGTAGTTCCAAAAAGGTTTATTGTCCCAAGTTTCCCAATAAGGGTTCCTTGTTTCTAGTGCTGGAGGGACAGGAGTTGTCAGTTCCAGTTTATGAGAAAAGAGGGCAGGGTTTTCAGGATCAGATGCCAATGAAACAAAGGCCTCCAGCTCTCATGCTAGGGAAACAGAGCCCCTCTGGGGGCAGCAGAGAGGGTCATCAAGAATGTCTAACTGATATTTCTGCAAGGATCATGTTAGCTATGTCAGATGGGTAGCATTTATCAGTATAACACTATGCCAAATCATCTCCATATCAATGATCTAGCACCCAAATCATCCTTTTTTTTCACTAGTATAACATTTCAAAAGAAAAAATCAGATTGATGTCTCCCCAAGAAAGATCAAATTATAGGGATATTTGGTTTAATTCCTCTTGAATTCGGTAGGATTTTCAAAATAACTCATCAGGTTTTCTTTGTATTGGCTAGAACAGTTACTGAGGAGGGAATTGTACCCTAGTTCTACTACCTAATGAAGCTGAGACTCCCTAGCTCTATCTCCCTGAGGGTTAGGGGTGGGGAAAGGAGGGGAGTTTCACTCTGGGGACTAAGAGGGTCTATCAAGAGGCCTTTGATTTGGGAGAATGGGAAGTCAGGGGAGATTTGGTGCATTTGACGAGGTCCTGGATTTGATTTAAAAAAGGGGGTTCATCCAATATATCAGTCTCTTTTGGATTCTTGTTATCTGGGTTATATTTAACAGTTGCCTGTAGTATTTTGCAAGAGCTCCTAAGTTTGGAATCATGTGACAAAGCCATGAAGGCTTGGATGTATGGCACATCAGTCTATTTCTTTTGGCTTTTGCAGTGCAAGTTCAGTTGGAAAATTTATAGTCTAATTTAATGACCTATTTATTACACATTTCTGCTAGTCTTCTAGTGTATATCAAAGCTAGGAAGTGTTACTGAAGAAGACAATCACTTTCACTTGAGGTCAGTTCTTCCAAATTTTACCTAATTATTCAAAAGACAGTTAAAGACAAGTCATTAGGAATTGGAGGTCCCTTTCCTAGGTTCTTTGGCCTTTCTCTATTACCCAATGAATAGAGGATGGCATAGGCGGAAGACATCACTTCTAGCAAATTTCTCTTTGGACTGACCAAGTTTACCATTTACTAGTCAATTCACCAAAACTGAAAGCAACATCCACCTGTGGAAAGTTGCCCACCATAAAGAAAGTTTGAGTTTGGGCAGGGGCAAGAAGTAAAAAGTCAAAAAAAAAAACCCTTACTCTCAATCGACATTGGTTCAAAGAGGGAATAATATACACATTCTGCTAAATATAGAAATCCATCATCCATCAGGGAAATAGAATGGGAAGACAATAAATAAAGGGGTAAATGGAGCCTGAGAGAACAGGAAGAAAACCAGGAGAGTTTGGTTTGGAGATGAGAGTAAGGGAGCTCATACACAAATATCTTTTAGTCAAAGTTTTAATGTTATTACAGTCAGTGAGCTAAGTAGCAGGGTCTATTTAATTGGTCTACTGACAGGAAAGTGGGGTGAGCTTAAATAGCAAAATTTTGGACCTTAGCCAGATAGCCTTATCCTAAGGAATTTTCTGTTTGATGGGTTCTCAGGATGGAGTAGGGTTCAAGGAGTGTTCACTTGGTCTTTTAGATAAGGAGCAATAATATGCTTTATCTGAGTAAGATGGTTCCCTGTACTGGGACCAATTTGCAAAATGTTTTTATGCCAATAATTCTCTAACTGGGGACCTGTTTTACACTGTGTCCAAAGCTTACACTGCAGTATTACAATTAATACTGCCATTTGGGTATATCGAATATTCATTTACTCTGGTAACTTACTATTGTGTCTTCTGTATTTAATCTTTTCCATTGATATATTCATCTGTTCCTTAGCCAATAACATAGAGTTTTGATGATTACTTCACTATAATATATTTTAAGATATGTTATTGCAAGAACACCTTCATTTGAATTTTTTCATTTTTTAAATTTACCTTAGTTAACTTTTTCTAATTGGTGAATTTTACTTTTGAAGGAGTTGATTTCCTTTTTCAGTGAGTCAATTTTACTTTTAAAGGCATTGCCTTTTTCAATCATTTTTTTTCCAATTTTTCATAGTTCTTAATGACTCATTTCTTTTCTCAATTTTTCTTCTTCCACTTTTATTTGCTTTTTAAAATATTTTTGAACTCTTTCAAAATGACATTTTGGTTATGACGTCAATTCAAAATCTCCTTTGAGGTTCAAATGAAGGCATTTCGCCACTCCTGTCATTTTCTGAGATGGTATCTTGATTTTGCCTGTCAGTATAATAATTTTCTATGGTTAGCACTCCATTTTTTCTCCTTTTGAAAGCTGAATTTTGCTTCTGGGACACGTGGGGTACAGTCCTGTTCTGGAAGTTGGGAGTCTGGCCCCTGATTTTCCTGAATGGCATCTCAGGTATTTGCATCTTGCTCCCTGTGTTAGGGTAGCCCAATTCAGTTTTTTCAGTTACACCAGTATTCTGGAGGGCTAAAGTTTGCCTTGTGGTTGGCACTCTTATAGCTGACCTGCTTCACCACTGACTTGCTGAGCCAGAGCCAGGTACATTAATTACTGAGCTGTGCTATGGCTAAGAGCTTTCCACGGACTTTTTAACTTCCCTGTCTACCCTAGCTTGCATTCCCCTTTTACCCATTGTGAGTTTGAATTTTCCTGAAGTTCCTCCAAGATATCTTGGACTAAAAAGCTTTTGCATTCTTGTGTGTGTGTGTGTGTGTGTGTGTGTGTGTGTGTGTGTGTGTGTGTGTTGTGTACTCTGTTGTTTTATGTCCATTTACAGATTTCATTTAAAGTTGCAGGTCTAATAGTGCTAATGCTCTGTCAAAGAATATACATGGTATAAACAAAGGATATATAACATCCTAGTATTTGTCATTTCCCTTTTCTGTACTATCAGCCAATCTCATAGGTATGAGGTAATACCTCAGAATTATTTAATTTGCATTTCTTCAATCAATAGCAAGGTTGATCCTGTTTTTTTTAGATTTTTGCTAGGCAAATGGGGTTAAGTGGCTTGCCCAAGACCACACAGCTAGACAATTATTATGTGTCTGAGGTCTGAGTTGAATTCAGATACTCCTGACACCAAGGCCAGTGCTCTATCCACTGCACCACCTAGCCACCCCGAGGTTGAATATTTTTTATATCACTATAAAAATTTGTGATTATTTATCTGAAAAGCTTCATGACCTTGATTTGGGTAACAGTTAATATTTTCGAAAATTTTAATCAATTCTATGTTTAAGAAATGAGGCCTTTATGAGAGAAAATTAGTTTAATTGCTTTTTCACAGTTTCAATTGCTAACTTTATTTCCCTACATCTTATTTCCTGTTTATTCTATTCTCTCTCTTTATTGCCTAATCCCTTCTCAAAAGTGTTTTTGACTACCCTGTTCCCTTGATCTGCCCTTCCTTCTAGTACCCCACCTTCATCCTCTTTCCCTCCTACTTTCTTTTAGGGGAAGTTAGATCTCTAGAACTATTTCCTCTTTGGAGGAAGTTTCCTCCACTGTAAAAGTCTTTTTTTTAGCATATTTGTGAGACAAAATCTACTGCATTCTCCCTCTCCTTTTACATTTCTCCCAGTATCTTCTTCTCTCACACACTTTACTTGTATCTTAAGGGTATTATCCCTTCCTGTTCTACTAACACCTGTGCCTTCCATCTATATATGCTTCTCTTGAGAATTTGAAGATCAATTTTGCATTCAGCACTGGTCTTTTCATTCGAAGTTTGAAATTTTTCTATTTCACTGAATATCCATCTTTTTCCTGAAAGGTCATGCTCAATTTTCATAGACGGCTGATTCCTTGCTGTATTGCAAACTCTTTTGTCTTCTGGAATATCAGAATACAAACCCTCCAGTCCTTTAATGTAGAAGGTGCTAAATCTTTTTGAATTATTTCCTCCTTGACCTGTAAACTCTGGAATTGGAACTATAATATGTTTAGAATTTTCATTTTGAGATACCTTTCAGGAAATGATCAGTTTACTCTTTCAATTTCTCTTTTACTCTCAATTTCTATAATTTTAGTACAATTATTCTGATAATTCCTTGAATGATGATGTCTACATTATTTTTATGTTCTTGACTTTCATATATTACAATAATTTTAAAATTATCTCTCATGAATTTATTTTTCCTGTCATTATCTTTTCCAATGATATATTTCATATTATCTTATTTTGTCCACTCTTCTACTTTTGCTCTATTTTTATATGATTTCTCACAAAGTTCTCTTCCTCTTCCATTCACTCAATTCTAATTTTGTAGGAATTAATATGTTTAGTGAAATTTTGTACCTCCTTTTGAGTTGGCCAATTTTATTTTTTAAGGAGTTTTTTCTTTAATGAATTTTTGTGCCTTTTTTCCCCATTTAGTCAATTAAGATTTTTTAAGACTTTCTTTCCTCAGTGATATTAGCATTTGGCCTAATCACTTTTTAAGGTCTTATTTCTTCAGTATTTCTTGTCTCCTTTATGAGATACTGTGTTGTTTTTCATGATTTCCTTGCTTCACTGGAATTTCTATTTTAATTTTTCCTCTACCTTTTCCACTTGATTTTCCAAATTTTGTTTGAGCTCTTTCATAAACTAAGTTTCATTCATATATTCTTGATGACTTTGGATGATAGAGCTCTTCTAAGATAGCCCTTGCTATCTACTTGTTAGTGTGTACTTTGTTCTTTCTTGTCACCAGATCACTTTTCTATGGTCACAATTTTTTTTGTTATTTGATCCCATTCCCAGTCTTTTACTTGATTTTTTTCTCTTTGTTAAATTAGGACTCTGCTTCCAGGTTTGAGGGCAGAGTTTCTCAATGTTCAGGGTTGTGTAGCTATTTTTTTTCTGAAATTCTTCTAGGGACCTATAAGTTTAAATTCTTTCAAGGTGATATGATTTAAAGAGAGATGGTTGCTACTTTTCTAGCCTGTACAGGTGTTAAGAGTAAACATACAAACTTTTCATATGGGCTATTAGTTCATGACCTGTGGCAGAACATTCTCAGTGCATTTTGATCAGCCACAGTTGTCTTCCCCATCATAGCCACTACAGAAGTTGCTCCACTATTTTTCCCACAATTGCTATCACTAGTTGTTTTTCCCTCCACTCTATTCCTCTCCACTCTCATCTATTCCATTCTCTCTCTCTTTTCATCTTGTCCCTGTTTAAAATTGTGTTGTATCTGAGTATCCTCACTTATGATATTCCCTCTCTTCTATCACCTTCTCCCCCCATTCCCCCTTATTCATCCTTTTCCTCTCATTTTTTTCTCTAAGGTAAGATAGATTTCTATAACATTTTAAATGTGTATGTTATTTCCTCTCTGAGCCATTTCTGGTGAGAAAGAAGGCTCACTCATATCCCCTCACCTTCCCCCATTCCACACCTACAAGCACTCTTTTCTGCCCTCTAAGTGTGAGAAGAGTCTTTGGTCCATTGTATGCTAATTCCCTTCTTCATTCTGAACCTGGACAATTCTTTATAAACAGTGCTTTGTTTATGTTCTTAATTTTTCTTTTGTCTCTCATTATAAGCTCTTTTATGAGCTCTTTAACTAGTTCTTTGTGCAATTGAAAGATTTTCTATGATTATATACATTTTTCAACTTATCTTTTAATTTCTTGTAAATTTAAATCCAAGTTGAAAGGGGTATTGTCTCAGGTTTTTTTTTTTTTTTTATTTTGCAGGTGGTTTCAGATTTTTTATTGTTTATCTGGTGTGATACACTGACCTGTTCCTGGGATCCAGTGGGACTTTTTTTTTTTGGTGTTTTAATGAGTAGTTAAGTGACAATTGGCTAGTGCTGCCAGTAGTTTTTATAATCTAGAAAATTACCTTTTGTTCAGCTGGGATCAAAATGGTGGTATCTGGCATATGCTGGACACTACCCCTACCCCACCAGAGTGATTTTGTATTTTCATGAGTTTAGACTGAAAAACATGATGGTTGTCTTGACTGTTGGAGGATCCTTGTTTGCCTGAGGTTGTGCTGAAGTACATGATTATTCTCAAATCTGGAATCTATGATTCCCAAGGTTTTGCTAAAGCAAGTGGTGGGTAGGGCATGATTTTTGTACTTTCCTGCTCCACCACACCAGGGTTCAGGACCTCCTGCTGGTTCTTCCCTGTTCTGCTCACACCAGAATTAGAAAGATCTTTTCTGAGATTCCTCCAAGTTTCCTGTGCTAAAAAATTGTTTCACTCTTCTCTTTTGTTGATTTTACGACTGTTTCAGTGGTAGAATAGTGGTGAGGCACTATTTTATTACTGTTGAATTTTATGACTCCTATATTTGCGAGGGTAACTGTGATTTTCTACTTATTTAGCCATATTGAATCCATGAAGTAGAATGCTAATTCAATATTAATTAGAGAAATGCAAACTAAAACTGCTTTGAGGAATAATTGTGCACCACTAAAATTAATATGACATAAAAATTAATTTGACATAAAAGATACTCATCAATTGGGAAATGATTGAACTATTTGTGGGACACTGTAGGTCTCTCATAAAAACTTTACAATTGATTTTAAGGAAAGGGAAACACTAGCACAGAACTCTCCATCATATGATACCCTCAACAGAAAAAGTGTTGAGCTCTCTGAGGAAGACAAAATTAATATACTTCAAAGGAAATAAAAGACAGGTGTTAAGAGTAAACATTCCAACTTTTCTTATGGGCTATTAATTAGTGAATGACCTCTGGTTGAACATTCTGAGCTCATATTGGTCTGATCAGCCACAGCTGGATGCCTTGTAAATTGTCTGAACCATATTGATGTTATTTTGGTCATCTTCAATAGAAGGAAAAGAACAAACCATGCCCATATTCTTGAAGTAAAATCTCTTCAACAATTTAACTATCTTAAGAGAAATAGAGTTATCAAGTTATAAGTGTTATCTTCCCTTGCAGAGTTGCAAACACTTTAATGTTCTTGACCTTCTTGACAAACAGTTGTTTTGGTTTTCTTCCCCATTTCTCTTTACCTTTTTATATATCCCTTGGGTCTTCTATTTGAAGACTGAATTCTCTGTTTGATTCAAGTTTATTTTATTTTCCTATTGGTTTGGTTTTTGCAAGGCAATGGGGCTAAGTGACTTACCCAAGACCACACAGCTAGGTAATTATTAAGTGTCTGAGGCTGGATTTGAACTCAGGTATTCCTGACTCCAGGGCCAGTGCTCCATCCACTGTGCTACCTAGCTGCCCCTCAAGTTTATTTATAACAGGAAATTTTGCAAGTCCTCTATTTCATTGAATATCTATCATTTCCCACAGAATAAGCTACATTTTTCAGGGTAATAAATTCATGGTTGTAATCCAAGTTCCTTTGGCCTCTGAATAACTATATATTGCACTTTCTATGATCCTTCTATGTTGAAGCTGATAAGTCCTGTGAAAGAATGATAGTGCTTCCATTGCATTTAAATTGCTTCTTTTTGTCTGCTTCTAGTACTTTCTCCTTTATTTTGGAATTCTAGAATTTGACTAGGACAGTCCTTGTAGTTTTTATTCTGGAGTTTCTTTCTGTATGTATTATTATTGTATATATTATTTAAAAATTTTTTTTTAGTTTTAACAAGTCAGTGGAGTTAAATGTCTTTCCCAAGGTCACACAGCTAGGTAACTGTTATGTTATTGAGACCGGATTTGAACTCAGATCTGACTGACTCCAGGACCAATGCTCTATCCACTGTACCACCTAGCTGCCCCTCTGTGTATTTTTTTTTGTTTATTTTATATTATTACAATAATAATACTGTGAGAGTAATAATAAAACCTGCTTCCCCCCAAAATGGAAGAGAGACCTCAAGAATAGTGAGAGGGGGAAAAAAGTGTCCTTCAATCTGTGTTCAGCTTCCAATGAGTCGCCTTCCTCATCGTAGCCACTAGAGAAGTTTTCCCACAGTCGCTATCACTGTTTTTCCCTCTACTCTATTCCTCCCCACTCTCATCTATTCTCTCTCTCCTTTCATCCTGTCCCTGTTCAAAAGTGTATTGTATCTGAGTACCCTCACTTATGATATTCCCTCTCTTCTGTCACATACTTCCCCCTTCTCTCCCCCATTCCCCCTTATCCCATTCTTTTAATCTCATTTTTTCTCTAAGATAAGATAGATTTCTATAGCCTTTTAAATGTGTCTGTTATTTTCTGAGTCATTTCTGGAGTGAATGCAGGCTCACTCATTCCCCGCTCACCTTCCCCCATTCTAGTGGATTGTAAAAGCTTTTTCTCAAATCTTACGTGAAATATCTTAGCTGCTTCTTCCTCTCCTTTCTCTTCCTCCCAGTACTTTCTTTTATCACCCATTGACTCCATATTTTTAGTATACCATTATATTCAGCTCCTTCCAGTGCATTGTCTATATATGCTCCTTCTAACTGCCCTTATAAATGAGAAAGTTCATATGAGTTATCAGTGTCTTCTTCCCATACAGGAATAAAAGCAATTCAACATCATTAAGTTCCACATAATTAGTCATTCTTGTCCACTCCCTCTATGGTTTCCCCAAGTCCTATACTAGAAGATAAAACTTTCTGTTAAACTCTGCATGTTTCAATAGGAAAGTTTGAAAGTTCCCTGGTTCACTGAAGGTCCATCATTTCCCCTGAAAGAAGATGTTCAGTTTTTTAAGAATTTATTTTATTTTTTAATTTTAGAAAGGTTTTACTTATTTTTGAGTATTACAATTTTCCCCCAATGTTGCTTCCCTGCCCCCACTCCCCATAGAAGGCATTTCCATAGTCTTTACATCATTCCCATAGCATGCATTGTTGTAAGTTAAATGGGATGAGAGAGAAATCATATACTTAAGGAAGAAACATATAGTATGAGAAATAGCAGAATTACATAATATGACAACATTTTTTATAAATTAAAGGCAATAGTCTTTGTTCTTTTTTCAAACTCCACAATTCTTTATCAGGGTACAGATGCTACTCTCCATTGAAGATATCCCCAAATTGTGTCTGATTGATACCCTATTGGTATGAGCAAGTCCATCAAGGTTGATCATCACTCCTATGTTGCTGTTAGGATGTATAATGTTCTTCTAGTTCTGTCCATCTTGCTCAGGATCAATTCATGCAAAACCTTCCAGACTTTCCAGAATTTCCATCCCTCCTGCTTTATAATAAAGCAATAGTGTTGCATCACATACATATACCACAGTTTGTTAAGCCATTCCCCAATTGATGGACATTTACTAAGTTTCCATTTCTTTGCCAGATCTGGTTTGAACATTTTTGTACAAGTGATGTTTTTACCCTTTTCATAATCTCTTCAGGGTATAGACACAGGAGGGGTATTCCTGGATCAAGTGGTATGCAAATTATTGTTGTCTTTTGGGCATAATTCCATATTGCTCTCCAGAAAGGTTGGATGAGTTCACAGCTCCACCAAAAATGGATTAGTGTCCCAGATTTCCCACATTCCTTCCATCAATCATCATTGTCCTTTCTGGTCATATGGGCCAGTCTGAGAGATGTGATACCCCAGAGATGCTTTAATTTGCATTTCTCTAATAAGTAATGATTTCAAGCAATTTTTCATATTACTTTGGATCACTTTGATTTTCTCATTTGTAAATTGCCTTTGCATATCCTTTGACCATTTGACATTTGGGGAATGGCTTGTCTTTTTTTTAAATAGACTCAATTCTCTATTATTTAAAGATAAGTCCTTTGTCAGAATCACTAGTTGTAAAAATTTCTTCATTTACTACATTTCTTTTGATATTGGTTATAGTGGTTTTGTTTGTGAAAAAGCTTTTTAATTTAATGTAATCAAAATAATCTAGTTAATTTTTAATGGTGTTCTTGATCTCTTCCTTGGTACTAAATTGTGTCCCTTTCCATAGATCTGACAAGTAAACTATCCCTTGTTCTCCTAGGTTGCTTATAATATTATTATATGTGTCTAGATCCTGTATCCATTTTGATCTTATCTTGGAAGAGGGTGTGAGGTATTGGTCTAATCAAAGTTTCTTCCATACTAACTTCCAATTTTCCCAGCACTTTTATCAAACAGAGAGTTTTTATCCTAATAACTGGATTCTTTGGGTTTTTTCAAAGAGCAGATTACTATAATCCTTTCCTGCTATTGCACTAGTCTATTCCACTGATCCTCCACTCTATTTCGTAGCCAATATCAGACAGTTTTGATGACTGATACTTTATAATATAATTTTAGATCTAGTAGGGCTAAGTCACCTTCTTTGAGCTTTATTTTTCCCAGGAAATTCCTGGAGATTCTTGACTTTTTATTTCTCCATATTAATTTACTTAACAATTTTTTCCTAACTCATTAAAGCAATTTTATGGAATTTTGATTGGTAGGACACTAAACAAGTAGTTTACTTTTGGTTGAATTGCCATTTTTATTATATTTGCTCGTCCTATCCATGAGCAGTTGATATTTACTCAGTTATTTAAGTCTGATTTTATTTCTGTGAGAAGAGTTTTATAATTGTTTTCAAAAAGTTTCCAAGTCTGCCTCGACAGATAGACTCCCAGGTACTTATATTGTCTGAGCTTACTTGGAATGGGATTTCTCTTTCTAGGTCTTTCTGCTGCATCTTGCTAGTCATATATAGAAATGTTGAGGATTTATGAGAGTTTATCTTTTATCCTGTGATTTTGCTAAGGTTGCTAATTATTTCTAGTAGTTGTTTTAGATGATTTCTTGGGATCTCTAGGTATAGAATGATGTTATCTGAAAAGAATGAGAGTTTTGTCTCTTCCTTCCCTATTATAATTCCTTCTTTTTCTTTTTCTTCTCTTATTGCTGAAGCTGACATTTCTAATACGATATTGAATAGTAGTGGTGATAGTGGGCATCCTTGTTTCATACCTTATCTTACTGGGAATGCCTCTAACCTATCCCCATTTGATATAATGCTTGTTGATGGTTTCATATAGATACTGTTTATTATTCTAAGGAACAATCCATTTTTTCCAATGCTCTCTAGTGTTTTAGTAGGAATGGGTGTTGTATTTTGTCAAAAGCTCTTTCAGCATCCATTGATATAAACAAATGATTTATGACAGGTTTGTTATTGACATAATCATTTATACTAACAATTTTCCTAATATTGAACCTACCTTGCGTTCCTGGGATAAATCCCACTTGGTCATAATGTATTATACTAGTGATAACTTGTTGTAGTCATCTTGCTAAGATTTTATTCAAGATTTTTGCATCTATATTCATCAGAGATAGGTCTATAATTCTCTTTCTCTGTTTTAACTCTTCCTTGTTTAGGTATCAGCACCATTTTTTTCTGTAGTTTTATTTCTTTCTGACTTCTCATGAAGTCACCATCTTCCTTTAGTTCCATTACACATTTGAAGGAGTTATTTGTTTTGATGAGGTTTTTAATTTCCTTTTCAACTGGCCAGTTCTGCTTTCTAAGGCATTCTTTTCTTCATTTGACTTTTTTGTTGCTTTTTACATTTGGCCTAAACTGTTTTTTATTTTGTTTTGTTTTGGTTTGGGTTTGTTTTTTTTTTATTTTTTGCTAGGCAATGGGGTTAAGAGTCTTACCCAAAGTCACACAGCTAGCTAATTATTAACTGTCTGAGGCCAGATTTGAACTCAGGTACCCCTGACTCCAGGGCCGGTGCTTTATCCACTGAGCCACCTAGCTGCCCCCTAAACTGGTTTTTAACATATTTTTTTATTTGACTTTTTTTTGGCAAGGCAGTAGGGTCCCCTGACTTGTCCAAGGTCACACAGCTAGGTAATTATTATATGACTGAGACCAGATTTGAACTCAGGTCCTCCTGACTCCAGGGTCTGTGTTCTATCCACTATGTCATCTATCTTTCTTCAGTATTTTTTGGAATTTCTTTCACCAAGTTGCTGACTTGGTTTTCATGATTTATCTGCATCACTATCATTTCTCCTCCCAGTTTTTCCTCTCCCTCCCTTAATTGCTTTTCAGAGTCTTTTTTGAGCTCATCCTTAGCCTGGATTCATTTATTTCTTGTGTAGATTTTGGAAATAGAAGCTTCTATTCTGTCATCATCTGAGTATGTATTTTGGTCTTCCATGGGACCAAAGTAAATTTTTTATGTGCTGATTCTTTTTCTTTGTTTGTTTTTTGTTCATTTCCTCACCCTATGTCTGATTTACTGTATTTCCAAGGATTTGGGGGTGGGGGGTTGGGGCAAACAACTGTGGCTTTTTCCAACCCTCAGTCCTGGTGGAACAGACTTTTCCTGCAGAACTTTTAAGTTGTCTTGGACTGGAAAATGGTATCATTCAGTCTTTCTATGGGTTCTGCCCCTCTAAATTTTGTCTAGAGTCATAATTCTTTTTTAGGTTTTTGCATGGCAAACGAGGTTAAGTGGCTTGCCCAAGGCCACACAGCTAGGTACTTATTAATTGTCTGAAGCCGGCTTAAAGTCATAATTTGATGGATTTGAGAATTTTTGGGGTAATGAGATTCTGGAAATTCCTCCCTTCATGCTGCCATCTTGACTCTGCCCATGTGTATCCTTTCAATGGCTATTTTGTCTTCTTGATTTAGCAAATTTGAACAGTTTAGCCTAATAATTTCCTGAAATATGTTTTTGAGGCTCTTTTTTCTTTGATCTAGGCTTTCTGGTATACCAATAATTTGGAAATAATATCTCCTCGATCTATTTTCCGGAACATTTGTTTTTCCTTAAAGGTACTTTATATTTTCTTCAATTTTTTCAGCCTTTTTACTTTGTTTCATGGAAACTTGGTGTCTCATAGATTCATTGGTTTCTATTTCTACAATTCTTTTTTTGGTGCTATTTCCTTCACTTAAATTTTTCTTTTACATTTGGTTGATTTAATTTTAAATGAATTGCATTTATTTCCCCAGTGGTGGATTTTGTTTTTGAAGAGTTACCTTCTTTTGCCAGTTGACTATTTTTCACTTTTAAAGGAGTTGATTTCATTAGTAAATTTTTCATCTTTTTCTACATGTCTCTCATTTCTTTTTTTTCCATTTTTCTTCTGCTGCTCTTCTTTATTTTTTTAAATTCTTTTTTCAGCTCTTCTATGAGATTTAGGATTTCATTCCAATTCATACACTACTTTGAGACTTCCCATGAGGAAAATTTTTCAGTTTTCTCCTTTTAAGATGCCGTTTTTTTGGAAGGCAAATGGGGTAAAATGGTTTGCCCAAGGCAAGTGACTGAGGACAGATTTGAATTCAGGTACTCCTGTCTCCATGGGCAGTGCTCTATCCACTGCGCCACCTAGCCATTTTTATCATCTCTATCTGTATATTAGCTTTCTATGGTTAGCTCCCTTATACCTTTTTTGTTCATTGTGACTGAGCTCTGATCCTGGGGTTTAGAGAGCATATATGGAAATTTGTTTGCTGAACCTGGGGGTCTAATTCCTGGTTTATCATTAGCCAAGATGTTGCCTACGCAATCCAGGGATTTCCTATGCAGTTGTGGTCTCAACCTAGTCCTGTCTTTGTCCCAGTGTTTCCTACTGCTCAGATTTTATTTGATGTTAGGACCCTCCCTTCTGGTTTGTGATCTACCTGCCAGACCCTCTGCTGTTGTCAGATTGCTGGAACCTGGATTACAATATAACTTCAAGCCTCCTGCTGTCTTTTCCACTGTCCTGTTTAGCAGCGTTTTCCCCTTTTCCCCCAGAGGAGACAGACCTTCACTGAACGTCCTCCATGATATCCACAGTTGAAAATTGCTTTGCTCTTTTCTTTTTGGTGGTATCTTTAGCTTTCATGTCTTTGTAGGGGCTTCATTTAATGTTGTGTAGGGAAAAGTTCCAGAACCATGTTAGCTTCATGCCACCAGCTCAACTCTGCCCTGGAAATCTAATTACTTGATTTCTTAAGGAAATGAGAGGGGAAAGAGTGATGAAGAAAATTAAGAATTCAACTTGCTAAAAATGTTAAAAATTATTAAAATATACAAGAAATATATATTTGCATGTTATTTGAGAGTAACCTTTGGTGATGCAAGAAGTTAAACACTAATTTTTGAGTTTAGGATCTTCAGAAATTAATCAACCAATGAATATTGCATTTCTGCAGTGTCTACTAAGTATCTATCTCTAGCCCAGGTACTGTAAAAGAATTGAAGGTGCATAAGACAAAGCACTCAACATCAAAAGCTTAATTCTTATAAAAACTTTTCTAAACTAGATAAAATATTATATTGATTAGATTTCAATATTATAGGAGTATTGGAAGTAAAGAGCATTTGTGACAACAGTGGGCAAGTGAAATACCATAAATGGAATTGAGAACTAAATGTATCTTTGTGGGCAGTTCAGAATTTAAATAGTTGGAGAGAATGGGAAGAATTATTTCAATGGAATAATATATGTGATCATAAATAGGCAGGAATTAATATGGCATAATCAAAAGACAATGGGAAATGGCACAGGAAAAGGAAATAATGATGGATAAATAGAGCAAAGTAAGGTTATACAGAAACATAAAACAGTTTTTAGATTTTTAAATTAATATCTTATTTCTAATGAGACATTTTAGTTATGTGATCAAGGTATTTGAGTATGGTATTTAAGCAAAATTTAGTTAATACCCATATGTGGAGAGAGCAGAAAAATTGGACTAGTATTCATAATTTATAGATAAGAGACAAATGAATAAATTAAAGTGAAGTTGACTGGAAATTCAGCAACTATCACAAAAATAGTAAAAATATGCATTAAATGTGCATACATATCAATCTGCATAAATAATCATATATTATATATATATACATGAAACTATCAATCATGTCTATTTCTATATGTAAAATAATGCCTTGTTACAGAACTACATAGATATATAAACATATGCTTTTATTTATAGGTGTAGGGAGTTATCATATAGAAATAGATCTATATCATTAGATAAATATATATATATATATACATATTTATCTGTCTGCCTATCTATATCTATGTCATATTTATCTGTAGCTATATCATATATATCTATCTAAATCAAGATCTGTATCATTAATATATATTGTACATACATACACACACACACACACACACAAAGAAAAGTAGTAAAGCATACAGACATGATGACATACTCTTAGAAATGGTCAAGGCTTTGAGGTGGAAAGTGGAACTGGGAGTATGAATCTACCACCAAAAAAGCAATTAGTTTCTATGTGGTTTCAAATTAAAGTCTTCTGACTCAAAAGTCAAGTTTTATCATATTCCATGATCCTTCTTCCATTCTGATCTTCATTCCCATTTTTTCCTTTATAATAAGTTTGAACTCTGACCTTGGTGGAACCCTGCAATTTATACATAAACTTTTCTAAGATATTATATTTCATTCCTAGGTCAGTTAAAAATAATTTTGGTTTGCTTATCCCCATCTAACTGCTTCTTTTATGTAGACACTGTGCAGTTTGCTTTTATTTTTATCTTTATTATTTGGCATGTAGTAATAAGTATTCTTTCTATTGAATTAATTCTTTAATGATAGCAAAACACTTTGCAGCTTTGAACCAATTTGAGTCTCCTAAAAAGTAGTAAAACCTTTGTTAAACCCATGTGGCAGATAAGGAGGCCTAAAACACATTAGATTGTATTATTCCTCATCTTATAGGTAAGGAAACAAAGACTCTGAGAAGTCAAAGAACTAACCTATGGTCAAACAAGTATTAAGTATCTGATATAAGATTTGAATCAAGTTCTTTCTGATTACAACCTCAGAATTCTATTCAATATGCTGGGCATGGGATCAGAGAATGAAGGGCAAATTAAAGAGGCATTCTGAAGTAAGAATTTACAGATTTCATTATAATAGTAGGATAGAACCTTGGACAGGTTATTGATTCTCTCTTCATTTCACTTTCATTACCTGAGAGATGAGGGAGGTTGGACTATATCATCTGTGAGTTTCCATCTAGCTTTGAATCTTTGGTACTATGATTCTTTGGGAGAAAAATAAACAACAACAAAAAAAGATGACCGTTTAACCTTGGAGAGAATTTTGCCCATTAAAGAAAATTCATAGGTATGTTAAAGTGTTCATTAATTAAATTCATTAAAGAGGTTTAGAAAGTGAAATTCAGACTTCCAGCCAAGATGGTGGAGAGAAGACAGGCAATGTTCTATGTGCTCTGGGTCCCCCCCCCCCAACCACCACCAAATAACATGAAAGAAACTTAACAGAAATTAGATCAACAAAACCCAGAAAGAGAAAGTAAGTTCTATCTCAGGGGACCTGGGGTGAACCTGGAGCAGAGAACAGTAGGCCACGGCAGGAACAGCAGTGGGGAGGAGCCAGAGACTAACCTTAGCTGCAGAGGTGTTGGTGAGTGGTGGGTCTAAGGACCAACTTTTACTGGAGGAAAGGAGCTCTGGTAAACCCCAGTCAACAGAATGGTGAATTCCAGCACAGAGAGTCACAGAGCACACCAGGAAATCAACCAACTTGGTGCAGGAATTGAGCTCTATACTTTTAGCAGAGTCCTTTTTCCAAAAGGAACAGGAACATGCCCACCCCCCTCCAAACACACACACAGGCAAAACCACCTCAGGCTCAAATGTAGGCAACAGGGTTCACTCAGCTGAAAGGGAGATTAACTCCCTCCCCTAGAGAAAAGTCCATTGTTCAAGGTCAACTCAGACTCTGAGGTGAGGCCCTCAAACACTCCACAGAAAGCAAGCAACACCCCCTACTGGCTGGTCCACTTACAGTTACTAAGCCAAGTGAACAAGCCTCAAGGGTTTTCAAAAGCAAACCTCTGAGAAACAGCACCTCCCCCAACATAAGATCCGAGGAAAATGAAGAAAGGATAGTGTAAGGGGTGGGGTGTCCATGGAGAAATACTTAGAAGAAAATAGATTCTAACCCAGAGAGATCTAGCACTTTTGAGGAAAATATGGATTGGTCTCCAACCCAGAAGGACTTCCTTGAAGTAACCAAGGAGTTTAAAAATCAATTCAAAAATTGGGGAAAATTAACATTTTTGCAACAAGAAAACAAATCCTTGAAAAGTGCAACTGGACAAATAAAAAATGAGGAAAAATCTCTCAGATCCTAAATTGGTCAAATTTAAAAAGAAAATAATTCTCTGAAATGTTCTATTGGGCAAATGCAAAAAGAAAAGAATTCTCTCAAAACTATATGTGGGCAAATGGAAAAATTCCTTCAAAAGTATAATTGATAAATTGGAAAATGTATTGCAAGAAGTAAATGAAAAAATTCTTCTCTAACAAAAGGCATGGAATCTGTGGAAACTAATCACTTAATGAGACAACAAGATTCTGTTGAACAAAACCAAAAGAACAAAAAAAAGAAGGAAATGTAAAATATATCATCAGCAAAACCTCTTACCTCAAGAACAGATAAAGAAGGGTCAACCTGAGAATTATAGGAGTTCCTGAAAATATTGAAAAGAAAAAAATCCTGGACTTAATATTACAAGATCTAATGATAGAAAATTGCCCTAATAAGATGGAACCAGAGGGCAAAATAGGTATTTTTTATCTTAAAGATTTTATTTATTTAAAGTTTTACAATTTTCCCACTAATCTCACTTCCCTCACCCCATCCCCACAGAGAGCAATTTGTCAGTCCTTACATTGTTTGCATGTTGTACAGTGATCCAAACAGAGTGTGATGGGAGAGAAATCATTTCCTTAAGGAAGGAACATAAAATAAAAAATATAACAAGATCAGACAATAAGATATAAGGTTTTTTTCCCTAAATTAAAGGAAATAGTCCTTGGACTTTGGTCAAACTCCATGCTTCTTTATCTGTATACAGATAGTATTCTCCATTGCAGACAGCCCCAAATTGCCCCTGATTATTGAACTGATGAAATGAGTGAGTCCATCAAGGTTGATCATCACACTCACGTTGCTGTTAGGATGTACAGTGGTTTTCTGTTCTGCTCATCTCATTCAGCATCATTTCATACAAATCCCTCGAGGATTCCCTGAATTCCAATCCCTCCTGGTTTCTAATAGAAAAATAGTGTTTCATGACATACAGTTTGCTAAGCTATTCCCCAATTGAAGGACATTTACTTGATTTCCAATTTTTTCCCACCACAAACAGGGCTGCTATTAATAATTTTGTACAAGTGATGTTTTTACTTTTTTCATCTTCTCTTCAGATTATAGACCCAGTAGTTGTATTACTGTATCACAGGGTATGCACATTTTTGTTGTCCTTTGGGCATAGATCCAAATTTCTCCAAAAACAGCACCCATTCCTACTAAAAACACTAGAGTATAGTAATAAATGGATTCTTCCTTAGAATAATAAGCAATAACTATCTGAAACCATGAATAAATATTATATGTAATAGGCATAGCCTAGGGGTATTCCCAATAAGATCAGGGGTGAAACTAGGATGCCCACTACCACCACTTCTATTCAATATCATATTAGAAATGTTAGCTTCAGCAACAAGACAAGAAAAAAAATTGAAGGAATTAGAATTGGGAAGGAAGAGACAAAACTCTCACTCTATGAAGATGACATGATGGTTAATCTAGATAATCCCAAGAAATCATTCAAAAAACTACTGGAAACAATTATCAATTTGATTGCAGGATATATATTAAACGCTCATAAGTCCTCAACTTTTTTATATATGACTAGCAAGATACAGTAGTAAGAGCTAGAAAAAAAAATCCCATTCAAAGAAACCTCAGACAATATAAAATACCTGGGTGTCTATTTGCCAAGGAAGATTCAGAAATTTTTTGGAAAAGAATTATAAAACACTTCTCACACAAATTAATTCAGATTTAAATAACTGGGCATATATCAACTGCTCATAGACAGGTAGAGCTAATATAATAAAAATGACAATTCTACTAAAGCTAAACTACCTGTTTAGTGCCCTACCAATCAAAATTTCAAAAAATTACTTTAATGAGTTAGAAAAAGTTTTATGTAAATTCATATGGAGAAATAAAAAGTCAAGAATTTCCAGGGGTTTAATGAGAAAAAGTGCCAAAAGCAACGGAGATCAAAATTGTCTGTTATTGCCTAAAAAATAGAGTGTTAGACACGTGGAATGCACTAGGTGCAATAGCAGGAAACAATTTTAGAAATCTGATGTTTGATAAAACCTGAGTCCAGCTATTGGGATAAAAACTCTCTGTTTGATAAAGACTGCTGGGAAAATTGGAAGGTGGTATGGAAGAGATTTAGATTAAACCAACATCTCACAACCTATTCCAGTATAAGATCCAAATGGATACAGGACTTAGACAAAAAAAAAAATTATAGTAATCTGCTGTTTGATAAACCCAAAGAGTTCCAGCTATTGGAATAAAAACTCTCTCTTTGATGAAAACTGCCAAGAAAATTGGAAGGTAGTGTGGAAGAAACTTAGATTAGACCAACATCTCATACCCTATACCAAGATAAGATCCAAATGGCTGCAGGATTTAGACATAAAAAGCAATACTATAAGCAAATTAGAAGATCAAGGGCTAGTTTGCCTGTCAGATATATGGAAAGGGAAGCATTTTATGACTAAGGAAGAGATGGAGAATGTCACTAAAAACAAACTAGAGGATTTAGATTACATTAAATTAAAAGGATTTTTATGGACAAAACCACTGTAACCAAGATCAAAAGAAATGCAGTACATTGGGAAACAGTCTTTACAACTAATCTAACCTGAGAAATGAGGTATATGTATGTTATGGAACACTATTGTTCTATTAGTTCAATATTAGATAACTGTTAGTATAATTATTTCAATAATGAACCTATTAGAATACATATGATTTTATCAATAGATTCAAACTCAACATGCATTCCTACTATAAACACTAGATAGTGTAGGAATAAATGGATTGTTCCTTAGATTAATAAGCAGTATCTATCTGAAATATTCAACAAGTATAATATGTAATGGGGCTAGGATAGAGGCATTCCCAATAGGATCAGGAGTTAAACAAGGATGCCAATTATCACCACTATTATTCAATATTGTATTAGAAATGTTAGTTTCAGCAATGAGAAAAAAAAAGTAATTGAAGGAATTAGAATTAGTAAGGAAGAGACAAAACACTCACTCTTTGCAGAAGACTTGATGGTATTCCTAGAGAATCTCAAAAAATCTTCTACAAAACTACTAGAAATAATTAGCAACTTTAGCAAAGTTGCAGGATATAAAATAAACACTCATAAATCCTCAAAATTTCTGTATATCAGTATCAAGATCCCTCAGAAAGAGCTAGAAAGAGAAATCCCATTCAAAGTAACCTCAGACAGTATAAAATACCTGGGAGTCTACCTGCCAAGGCAGACTCAAAAACAATTACAAAACACTTCTCACACAAATAAATCAGATTTAAATAACTGGAAAAATATCAACTGCTCATGGTTAGGTCGAGCTAATATAATAAAAATGACAATTACAAAACTAAACTACTTGTTTAGTGCTCCACCAATCAAAATTCCAAAAACTTACTTCACTGGGTTAGAAAAAGTTGTAAGTAAATTTATGTGGAGAAATTAAAAAGGTCAAGGATTTCCCAGGATTCACTGAAAAAACTCATGCAAAAGCAGGTGACTTTGCCTTACTAGGTCTAAAATTATATTATAAAGCCTCAGTCATCAAAATTGTCTGGTATTGAGTCTGAAATTGAGTGGGGGATTTTTTGGAACAGACTAGGTGCAATAGCAGGAAGTGATTATAGTAATCTGCTGTTTGACAAACTCTAAGTGTTCAGCTGTTAGAATAAAAACTCTCTCTTCGATAAAAACTGTTGGGAAATTTGGAAGTTAGTATGGAAAAATCCTTCATTAGACCAACACCTCATACCCTATACCAAGATAAGATAAAAATGGATACAGCATTTAGACTTAAAAAAGATAAGCAAAGTAGAAGATCAAGGAGTAGTATACCTGTCACATCTATAGAAAGGGAAGCAGTTTATGACCATGGAAGAGAAGAAGAAAATAAACTAGATAATTTTGATAACATTTAATTAAAAAGCTTTTTCACAGACAAGATCAAAAGAAATGTAGCAAATGGAGAAAAACTTTTACAACTAGTATTTCTGACAAAGGACTCATTTCTAAAATATGCAGAGAACTGAGTCAAATTTAAAAAAAAAAGCCATTCCCTAGTTGACAAAGGGTCAAAAGATATGCAAAAGCATTTTTCAGATGAGGTATACAAAGTGATTCATAATCATATGAACAATTGCTCCAAATCATTGCTTATTGGAGAAATGTAAATCGAAGTATCTCTGAGGTACCACCTCACACCCATCAGACTGGCAAATATTACCAGAATGACAATGGTCATTGTTGGACAGGATGTGGAAAATCTAGGACACTAATGCATTGTTGGTGGAGCTGTGAACTCATCCAACCTTTCTTGAGAGAAATGTGTAACTATTTCCAAAGGGCAACAACAAAAATGTGCATACCCTTTTATCCAACAATACCATTACTATGTCTGTACACTGAAGAGTTTATAAAAAACTGCAAAAGCATCACTTGTCCAAAAATATTCATAGCAGCCATATTTGTGGTGGCAAAGAATTGGAAATTAACTGAATGTCCTTCAATTGGGGAATGGCTTAAGAAATTGTGGTATATGTCTGTCATGGATCACTATTGTTTTATTAGAAACCAGGAAAGATGGAAATTCAGGGAAGCCTGAAAGATTTGCGAGAACTGATGATAAGCTTGTTGAGCAGAATCAGAAAGACATTGTACACCCTATCAGCACCATGGGGGTAATGAACAACTTTGATGGACTTGCTCATGCCATCAGTGCAACAATCAGCAACAATCTTGTGCTATCTCCAGTGGAGAATGGCCCCTGTATTCAGAGAAAGAATTGTGAAGTTTGAATAAAGACTAAAGATGATTACCTTCAATTTAGGTAAAAAATGTTATCTTATTATGTACTTTTGCTATACCTTGTACTTTACTTTTCTTCCTTAAAGATATGATTTCTCTCTCATCACATTCAACTTTGATCAATGTATGCCATGGAAGCAATGGAGAGACTGGCAGATTGCCTTCGGTGGGGGGTGGGTGTAGGGAAGAAAGAAAAGGGTAAAAATTGTAAAACTCAAAATAAATAAAATCTTTCTTTTAACAAAAGAAAGTAAAAATCATAGAAATTTTATAAGAATGATGATGAATTCAGTTTTGAACATGTAGAATATGAGATGACAATAGTATATTCAAATGGGGATGTTTTCTAGTGATTAATCATAAAATATTGATGATAAATGAAACATACCATGGCAGAAGATGCAGGCATTGTAAATATGAACCCATATATAACAACTGATGCTGAAAAATACCTCACTGTATACAATGAAAAGTAATTACGAGCAAACTAATTTTGGACTTCCAATAGGTGACAGAGGTGGGTAAAAATGAGTAAAGTAAAATTAAGATGTTATCTGTTCATCAAAGGACTGATGAAAACTTTAGATGAATAAAAATATTCTGATTATATTTGTGTATATAATCATTGATTCGATTTCTATCAACTATTCAACAATTATATGTTTTGGGGTTTTTTTTTTAGATTTTTCAAGGCAAAGGGGTTAAGTGGCTTGCCCAAGGCCACATGGCTAGGTAATTATCAAGTGTCTGAGGTCAGATTTGAACCCAGGTACTCCTGACTCCAGGGCCAATGCTCTATTCATTGTGCCACCTAGCCGCCCAACAATTATATGTTGAAAGGGTAATATAGAACTTCAAAACCCAAAGATTTTTAGAACTAGTTTGCACAATGGTTAAACATTCTCATTAGCATCTGATTTCTTATAATTTATTTCTTATGATAATGTAAAATGAAGACTAGTAGTTCCTATAAATGAAGCAACTTTTAGGTTTGAGATTTTCTTTTCAATATGAGTCTGATTTATTTATATAAAATTGAGAAAAGAGATGCAATATTCCTTCCAAACTTTAATTCCCTAAATGAAGTGTGTGTTTTAATGATAGATCTTAATACTGTGCTACTTTCTAATCCATACTGTTTTTCTTCAACACATTTCTTGGGAAAATATCCAAGGTGAACATGATTGAATTATGGGTGTCACCATTGGTAAGAATTTCTGTGTGGAAAGTATCTAAGCAAGTTTATTCCATGCAATAGCAATGAAAAAAATAAGATTAAGGATTTAAGCACAAGCAAAGGGGAAGCCTGTATTTGTTCATGCATAATTACTGGGAATGGCTCACAGGAGTTTTAATCTCTGGCAAACAGCTTGCTGCATCTATGCTTAATACTCAATGTGTATAAACTAATTTTACTGTTGATTAAGTAGGAACACATTTGAACTGCTACTCTCCATTATTTAAAGGGGCAGAATCTAGAGACTAATTTTCATTCTGTCTTTTACTTGATACTAGGGTATATTCATGCACTTTAATAAACAGGTGTGTATTTACATGAATGCATATAAATGCATAGATCATGGTGTTTAGAGCAATGACCTTGGAGTCAGAAAGTCTTGAATGTAAAAATAACTTCACAGACTGGTTATATGACCCTAGACAAATCAGTTCACCTCTCTCAGCCTTAGTTTACTCATCTGTAAAATTAAGATGTTAACTGTTCATCAAAGGAACAATGAAAACTTTAGATAAATACAAATATTATGATTATATTTGTGTATATAATCATTGATTTGATTTCTCTCAATTTAATATAAATTTATTGTCCCCATAATGTGAAAAGAATTTTATTATGAACTGGGTGAGGAAAAAAATGAGAAGTCCCTTTTTTCCTTCACAATCTAATAAGGATGACTAAAATACATGGCACAATAAGATAAAAAAACTTTTAAAAAGCTATAAAATGTAATGTCATTAGGAAAAAGAGAACTAACAATTTTGAGGACCAGGAAAGAACTTTTTTAGGGCATTTCAATTGACCTGTTCTTTACCATAATCCAGAGGAGATTCTGGATGGGCAAAGCACTAAGCCAGGAAACAGGATATTTAGGGAATAACTACCAGGCCAGATTGACTGTAATAACAAGAACATGTATGAGAGAAATACAAATTGAGATTGGAGAGATCAGCAGAAAAAAAATGTATAGATTTTCAACTTCCACATTTAGAATCTGGTGTTTTATCTTGGCATAGGGAGCCACTAAAGATTATTGAGGGAAGAACTTCCATGGATGTAGGGATGGATTGACAGCTATGAAGATATATTAGAGAAAGAAGAGAGTCTAGAATTGACAAGGTCAAATATAAGGCAATTGCAATGGTACAGATAAGAGATAATGAGAAAATAATCATGGATATAGATATATAATAAAATTTCAAACTTCTTGGTGGAAGCAATAGAAGTAGGGAAAGAGACAAAATAACTATGCTTAACTTGTTATTTTTAGAAATTGAGAGTATATTGAAACTCATACCTACTCTAACCATTTATGATTGTTTGTGTATGATAAATGTATCCTGATAATAATGAATATTATATGATTACCAAAACATAAAACAAAAATATGGACTCCCAAAACCTGGTTATTTATCAGGTTATTTTCTTCATTGTTTGTAGATTTGGATATAGTATATGGAGACATAATGTATTTATAATTAACATTCAGAATTATAAATGTAATTGTATAAGTAAAATTAAGCAATGCACTATAGACATTAATAGTTATTACTAAAAATATAATATGAAGTATGTTGAAATAACTTTATCCTATAGGATTAGCCCATAAAGATTTTATAGTGATAAAAAAATGTCATGTCAAAAACCTGTTTACTCTTCACCTACCCTATTGATACAAAATGATTCTTGATTCTGAAGAGCAGACTCTAAAGTTTGACAACTCTAAACAGGTCAAATACTCTTAGGAAAAAAGCAAGTGAATATAGTTCATATCTTGGAACCCAAGCAGGTCCTACATGCACCATTGTGACTACTTTGGAGGATACCATTTAATTTAAACCTGACTGATTCATTAGACATGCATATATATGTATATACATATATATGTGTATTATATATACATATATGCTTGTATTTACATATGCATGCTGCATACATGAATGAATTATAATTATATATGATACATAATATGCATGTATATGCATATATATGCAATGAATGGATGCATATACATTATATAGGAATATTTAATATTTTCTACATATCTATATTAACATTTTTTCTTTTAATAAAACAATTACTTGATTGATATATTCAAACACATTGTAGGCAATTTCACTACTCTTATTTCACCTAAAATGAATAAAATAATGCCTAAATCTCAGCATTGGATGGGGACTTAGAGAATTTAGTCCAAATTAACTTGAACAAAGTTAAGGGTAACTTTAATCACTCATAAAGTTCCAAAGCAAAATTGGAAGCCACTACCCTCAAATATGAACAATTGAACTTTCAGACAATTACTAGAAAATGTGTCTCTCTTCATAGACTCAAAATGTATTTCTTTGCAATTCCAATCAATTGATGGTGGTATCGTCTTCTGTGGCCAAATAGAACAAATTAAATTTTTCCAGAGTAGGTATACAGTAACCAGGTCCCATAGTAACATATGCAGACTACAAATGTTTTTCTAACATGTTTGGATCTTGGGGGGGGGGGCAGGACTCACTGAAATTTTTATTGGCTTAGCAATTATAATTTAGTTTGGAGAGATTTTCTGGTTGGAGCCAAGATACTGACTCAAAGTTAGGAAGCTTACAGAATTTTTCCTGAACAACTTTATTTATTTTTAAAAGTTTTAGTTATTTTGAGTTTCACAATTTTCCCCCATTCTTGCCTCCCTCCCCCCCCCCCCCACAGAAGGCAATCTGCCAGTCTCTGCACTGCTTCTATGGTATACATCTATCCAAATTGAATGGGATGAGAGAGGAGGCATGTCCTCAAGGAAGAAATATAAGGTATAAGAGATAGCAGTATCAGACAATAAAATACCAGTATTTTTTTTCTAAATTAAAGGTAATAGTCCTTAGTTTTTGTTCAAACTCCACATCTCATTCTCTGTATACAGATGGTATTCTCCATTGCAGACAGTCCCAGATTGTCCCTGATTGTTGCACTGATGGAATGAGAAAGCCCATTAAGGTTGATCATAACCCCCATGTTGCTGTTAGGATGCACAATCTTCTTATGGTTCTGCTCATCTCTCTCAGCACCAGTTCATGCAAATTCCTCCAGGCTTCTCTGAATTCACATGCCTCCTGGTTTCTAATAAAACAAGAGGATTCCATCACATACATATGCCACAGTTTATTAAGTCATTTCCCAAATGATGTACATTTCTCAATTTCCAATTTTTGCTACCACAAACAGGAATACTATGAATATTTTTTGCACAAGTGATGTTTTTCACCTTTTTCTTCATCTCTTCAGGGTATAGACTGTTTACTTGTGTTGCTGGATCAAAAGGTATGCACATTCTTGTTACCCTTTGGACATAATTCCAAAATGCTCTCCAGAAATGTTGGATGAGTTCACACCTTCACCAACAAGGTAATAGTGTCCAAGATTTCCCACAACCCTTCCAAAAATGATCATTATCCTTTCTGATCACATTGGCCAGTCTGAAATATGTGAGGAGGTACCTCAGAGAAGTTTTAATTTTCAATTCTCTAATAAGTAAAGATTTAGAGCAATTTTTCATATAACTATGGATTACTTTGATCTCCTCACTGTAAATTGCCTTCCATATCCTTTGACCATTTGTTAATTGGGGAATGTTTTTTTTTCAGTTTGAATCAGTACTCTGTATATTTTAGAAGTGAATCCTTTTCCAGAAAGATTAGTTATAAAGATTGTTTCCCAGTGTATTGCATTTCTTTTGATCTTGGTTACAGTGGTTTTGTCTGTGAAAACGTCTTATAATTTAATGAAATCAAAAATCATCTAGTTTGTTTTTCAATGATGTTTGTCCATCTCTTTCCTTAGTCATAAACTTCTTCCCTTTCCATACGTCTGACAGGTAAACTAGTCCTTAATCTTCTAGTTTGATTATAATATTATTTTTTATGTCTAAATCCTCTATCCTTTGGAATCTTATCTTGGTATAGAGTGTGAAGCGCTGATCTAATCTAAGTTTCTTCCATACTAACTTCCAATTTTTTCCAGGAGTCCTTTTATCAAAGAAGATTTAGCCCAATAGCTGGACTCTTTGGGTTTATTAAGCAGCAGATTACTGTAATTGTTTTCCTACCTAGTCTATTCCATTGTTTGATCACACTATTTCTTAGTCAATAACTGCCAGTTTTGATGACTGATGCTTTATGATATAATTTTCAGATCAGATAGGGCTAAGCCCATTCCTGTTTTTGCATTATTTTCAGTGAATCTCTGGAAATTCTTGACCTTTTATTTCCTCTATATGAACTTATTTACAACTTTTACAACTATTTTCTAAACTCTTTTAAATAATTTTTTTTGGAATTTTTCATTGGCAGGGCACTAAATAGGTAATTTAATTTTGGTAGATTTGTCATTTTTTATTATATTAGCTTGACTTATCCATGAGCAGTTTGATGTTTGCCAAGTTATTTAAATCTGATTTTAATTTGTGTGAGAAGTGTTTTTGGAATTATTTTTCAAAAAGTTTTCTCAGTCTGGCTTGGCAGGTAGACACCCAGGTATTTATATTGTCTGAGCTTACTTTGAATGGGATTTCTCTTTCTAGCTCTACCTGCTGAATCTTGCTTGTCCTATATAGAAAAGTTGAGGATTTTATGTGTGTTTACGTTATATCCTGCAATGTTGCTAAAATTGCTAATTGTTTTCCAGTACTTTTTTGGACGATTTCTTGAGATTCCCTAGGTAGACCATCATGTCATCTGCATAGAGTGAGAGTTTTATCTCTTCCTTCCCAATTCTAATTCATTCAATTTTCTTTTTCTTCTCTTACTGCTGAAGCTAAACATTTCTAATAGGATATTGAATAGGATTGGTGATAATGGGCATCCTTGTTTCATCCCTGATCTTATTGGAAATGCTTTCAGGCCTATCCCCATTGAATATAAGGCCTGTTGATGGTTTTCAGATAGGACACTGCTAATTATTCTAAGGAACACCCCATTTATTCCTACACTCTCTAGTGTTTTAGAAGGAATGGGTGCTATATTTTGTCAAAAAACTATTTTCAGCATCTATTGGCATAATCTTATAATTTTTTGAGTGGTTTGTTGTTGATATAATTAATTATACTAACAATTTTCCTAATATTGAACCAATTCTGCATTCCTGGGATAAATGCTACTTGGTCAAAAAAATTATTACCCTAGTGATAACTTCTTGTAATCATTTTGCTAAAAATTTTGTTTAAGATTTTTGCATCTATATTCATCAGGGAGATAGGTCTATAATTGTCTTTCTCTGTTTTACCTCTTCCTGGTTAAGGTACCAGCATCATATTGGTGTCAAAGAAAGAGTAAGGCAGAGTTCTTGTCTTCTCCTATTTTCCCAAAGAGTTTTATATAGAATTGGAATCAATTGTTTCCTTAAATGTTTGATAGAATTCACTTGTGAAATCCTTCAGATGCTGGAGATTTTTCTTAGGGATTTCAGTGATGGGCTTGTTGAAATTCTTTTTTCTGAGATACTGCTGTTTAGGTATTCAATCTCCTTTTCATTTGACTTGGGCAACTTATATTTTTGGCAAATATTCATGCATTTCACTTAGATTTGCCATATATATTGGCATAGAGTTGGTCAAAATAATTTTGAATTATTTTTAATTGTAATTAAATTACTTTAATTTTAATCAAATTACTTTAATTTCCTCCTCATTTGGTGGTGAATTCACCTTTTTTTCATTTATGATACTAGCAATTTGGTGTTTCTTCTTTCTTTTTTTTAATTAAATTGACCAGATGTTTTATCCATTTTATTGTTTTTTTTTATTTAAAACAAACTCTTGGTTTTATTTATAATTTAATAGATTTTGCTTTCAATTTTATTAATTTCTCCTTTAATTTTTAGAATTTCTAATTTGGTATTTAATTGTGTGTTTTTTAATTTGTTCTTTGTCTATTTTTTAGTTGTATATTTTAGTTTCATTGATTGCCTCTTTCTCTAATTTTTTTCATGTAAGCATTTAAAGTTTATAATATATCCCCTGACAACCTCTTTGAATGAATCCCATAGAATTTGGTATGTTGCTTCATTATTGTCATTATCTAGGATAAAATAATTAATTCTTTCTATAATTTGTTGTTTGATCCACTAATTCTTTAAAATGAGGTCACTCAGTTTCCAATGCCATTTCTGGATCTATTATATCCCTGACTCAATATTGAATTTGATTTTTATTGCATTGTGATCTGAGAAAGATGTAGTCACTATTTTTGCCTTTTTGCCATTTATTATTAGGTTTATATGCCTTTATATGTACAATTTTTATATAAGTTCCATGTACTCCAAAGAAAAAAAGTTATATTCCTTTCTATCCCCACTCAGTTTCCTCAATACATCTATCACATCTAGGTTTTTTAACAATCTATTTAAATCCTTAACTTCTTTCTTATTTATTTTTATTAATTCAATTTATCTAAATCTGAGAGTGGGAGGTTGAAGTCTCCTCACCAGTAGAGTTTTGCTGTCTAAGTTTTCCTGTAGTTTCTTTCAGGTACTCCTCTAAGAATTTGTAATGCTATCCCATTGGGTGCATACCTATTCAGTACTGAAATCATGTTATTGTCTATGATACCTTTTAGGAGGATATAGTTTCCTTCCTTATCCTCATCCAAATTTATCTTTTTTTTTGCAGCTGCTTTGTTTTGAAATAAGAATTGCAAACCCTTGCTTTTTTTCTATTCAGCTGAAGCAAAAATATATTTTCCTCCTACTTTTTTACCTTTACTATGTATGTATATCTCTCTGCTTCAAATGAGTTTCTTGGAAAACAGAATATTATAGGATCCTGCTTTTTAATCCACTCTGCTATTTCACTTATATTTTAAGGGAGAGTTCATCCCATTCCACATTCAAAGTTATAATTACTAACTCTTTATTGCCCTCCAGGCTATCTTCCCTCTGTTTTGTATTTTTTCCGTTTTTTTTTCCTTTATCCATATTCCCCAG